>NC_073693.1:112968184-113242318 GCF_029784155.1 Uranotaenia lowii
TTGCAAAATTTTATTATTGAATTGTAAACGGTTGATACGGATATTAAGCATACGTAAAGGCTAAAATTTTGGTGACATGGCCAAATTTCATGGTAATTTTTTTTTTTCATATCACATTTTTATCGGATCAGTTTAAAGCCCTTATTTTTTCACTGTAAGATTGTGATTTGAGCGTAGATTTAATGTTCCAATGATAAAAGTTAAATTTTTTTTATTCAACCTGTTATTTGAGAATAGAGGCATATTACAAAAATGATGGGGGCATGCAAAATCACTCTCTTATACCACTTTCTTATCATCATGAAACCTTCATAACAGCTTAAATTAGTTTTACTTTTAAGTTTATTTGACTATAAAAAACAAAAACCACCCAAGTTTTGATTTGAGCTTCTTGACGTATGATTTATAAAAGTCAAGATGTAACAAACAGGTGTAAAACCTTTTATGGTTTTATTTTTTTTTTTGAGTTGGTAAATGCTTAAAATTCAAACTGCATTGATTGGATATGTTGTCTTGTCAGCCATTTCGTCAAACGGCCGTCGACGCTTTTAACCCGCTAGGCGCACTCATGAACACTTTCCCTCACTTGATCATTAATTTTCAGTCGTTGATGCGCTTCTTGTTGGTTGATTAAAAAACATTCAAGGATAGTTTTCTAATTTGTATAAAATTTTATATGGAGCTCGTTGAAAAACTCGATTCTTTAAGCAGCTAGTATGCTACACTAAGAAACATAGCTCAAATGTTATGAATCGAATACTGAAAATTTATTCAACAAAATTAAACACAATTCTTTCCCTAACTCAAAGAAAATGAATGTACACAATTTAGTCCAGTTGTTTCGGAGATATAAAATGCCGAATTTCGGTGTTTTCCGGCTTAGCAAATCTAAATGCACGATTGTTGAGCAAACCGAAAACCCCTTTCGCTCTCTCGAATGGTTTATTCTCTCAATTGCCAGCCCACCTATTCGCAGCAGTGGTTGGTAAGTTAACACGTTCGTCGCCACGCTCATTTTATTTATTGTTTATTTATTGGTCACTGTCTATGGCAATTGAATGTCATACAGACTGATTACTTAATCTCATCTTAAAACTATCCTTACTTACATTGAAATCAAAATATACATACACTTGGTTGATAAAATTCGTTCCTACCATAGTTGTTCAATCTCAGAGGCTCAAAATCCCGTAAAGAACGAGAGAGGACATGAAACGGTATCATTTCCACGAGGCTAGCACTATCAATATTACCGGAAATGACGTCGAATATAAACAGACGACGAAGTAGTTTACTTCGTGAACCCATCGGTTCGATGTTCAAGATTCCACATCGAGCATGGTAATGTGGAAAGCGTTGAGGTTCGTTCCATGGTAGGTTAGGCAGTGCGTATCTCAGGAATCGCTTTTGAACTGACTCGAGTAGCTTTAATGCTCCGATCGTGTTTGGTGTCCAGACCAGGGCTTGAGGCGATCCCTTTTTTCATCAGCAGTCAACACACTGGCTCAGTCAATTGCATGCATTCCTTTTTGTGCGGTCCTTCGCAAGCCATTCGTTTCAAACCCAACTGAGAGCATTCGTGTCGCATTCGTTCTTCCATTTCTCTAAGAAATCCTCTCTCGTTCAATTCGTCCTGCTTTGCTCAAACTCCATTCATGCTTCTACCGTCCACGGTCATTTTACAGTCAAACGACTGCGAAAAAAACATTCACCTCGGCAGTCAAACCGCAGTCACTGAGTAGGTAGAAGTGAATATGCTTATTCGGTGCAGCAGTTCTGTGTGGAGTGCGAGTGACTTCTACATCATTTAATAAAAATTAAAAAAATTGTCATTTTAATTTCAAGTTTTTTTTTACTTTTTATAGGGGAGAGTGGGGTAACGTGGGCCATGTTTTAATATTTCAGGTGTGTGTGTGTGTGTTGTGATAAAAATTTCAATCCAACTGTCATCGTCGTTGCTTCGCGTAAGCATATTTTTCTATATGTTGTTGACTTAAATACGCATCATATGCTTCTTTTTTTATCAAGCTAAAAAAAGCACTCGCAATTTGCATCGATCAGGAACCTTAAATTCATAAAAAAAATATGCTCATACGCTTATGATCTTAGTTTTGTCATTTTTTTCACGTGGAAAAGGAATTTTTGATGAAACATCAATAAGAAGTCACATAAACGCAACCAATTTGCAAATCATAGCTTGTGGGCAGTGGTGGGCCACATTTTGTAGGGTATCTTAGACCACCTATATTTTTATGTTTATATACATATTTAGAACTTAATTTACGATTTCCCTTTCTGTAGAGTATTCTTATGCCAAATGAAGAGTTATAAAAAAAAATTGTCCATCATATGTAAGGAATGTTGCCAAAACGTTCGCCTGCTAGGTTTTTAAATTTTTTCGATCTTAAGCAACTCTCTTTTTTATTTCATAATCTGAAATTGCTTGAAAATAACGAACTGAATTATGAAAGCACAGTTTTGGGTCAACTGATAAACTTTGCATGTTATTTGGACAATTTGGATTTAGTGGCCCACAATTCCCCATCGTTTTTCAAAATAGCTCTTTTAACCTTTAAAAAAATAAAAAATAAATGATACTTTGAAAATGTGATAAAATGAACGTTTTTTTTATTTTCATTTTATCTTTTATAATAAAAAAGTTATGGAACAAAAAAATAGTGACCCATGATTCCCCACTCCCCCATATTTAAAAGGTTTCATTATTTTTCAGTGTAAAATATTCTATTCTTTAAAAACCAATTCTCCACAACGCGTCCGAAGACATGATTTTTGGGCAATACATTATGTAAATCATAGTGAATTATTTTTGGATTTATATTTGATGGAATTGCTGTTTTGAGTCTTTGGCAATGGTTATTAGACCGCAATTTTTAAATTTTTACACCTCCCTTAACTTTTTTTGGTTGTTTTTTCTACCAGAAATAGCAATAAATTTTTTTGAAGCGATCCATCCAGTCCTGATTAAGCGCAACGAGTTTTAATTTTGTATGGAAATTTATATGGAAAAACAAAAAAAAATATTAAAAAATCTCCAAGAGATGTACTGCAAGTTTCTAAAAATATAACTTTGGATGAAAAATATTCCTTGATTCTTGCAGTAACATTCATGTGAACAAAGCACAAATGTAACTTGTACCCCAGTAAAGATATAGAATGTTATACAATTGTTTCAAAATAATTTAATTTAATGTTAGCCTTTTTGACTGCTTAATTGAAAGCTGTGTAACCGTAGGATGAGAATAAAAATTCTCAAAAAATTGCTTTGCAAAAGCCAGAATTTTGGTTGATTTTTATAATCTTTTCAAGAACATTTCATGAAATTATAAAAAGTTCTAGCAAGCAAAGTCTGCCCTTTTTAAATACTTTTCAATAGATTCAGTTTTTTTTATTTTGAAATGTTTATAACTTTTTTCATGAAATGCTTAGCTGTTTGTCATGTTAGCAAAAAATTAAGCTTAAGAATAGTCAAAACCAAAATTCAAAGACCGAGTTTATTTCGAGCATTTGAATTTTCTGGACGATTTAATGTGCATTTTTTTTTCATACAAATTTCCATACAAAATTGAAACGCGTTGCGCTAATTCAGGAATCCACCTAATTATCTCAAATTTTGCACTGATGCTTGGTGGCCAAAAAGGCATATGGGAGCAAAAAGTTGTTTTTGCAGCGGTCTAGTGGTTATATTTTAACTTCACTTCCAGAAATGTATCATCAAGACATAATGCTTTAAAAGTTTTGAATGTCTAATTACTAAGAAATGAGCTATCAGCATCTCATTTCTAAAAGAACTAAGCATTAGTTTATGCATTGAATAATCATGTTTAAAATAATTAAATTGCTTGTTCTAGAGTGGCTTAAATTACTTCAGCATTTTTTTCCAAATGTGATACAAACTTTCCACCCAACCCAACCAACACATTCCATACGCTTAACCTAGTTGGTTGGTAGGGGCTAGCAGTAGCAGCACGAGCCACACGACGAATGTTACGACCGGAGAGAAAAATTGAGAGCGAAAAATGTCCTCAACTTTGGCAGAATCGCAGTCCCGCTTCCATTCGTTCAAACTCTCTGTTTGCAACCTTCGGTATGAATGAGGAGCGGTAGAATGAAGGACTAAAAAAATCATCTCTCGCAAAGCTGCAGCAGCGAATACCATACAAGCAGTCAAGAAACGGCAGAATGACTGCGACCGTTTCGCATTCAACTGAATGCTTATGACTGTGGAAGTCAATCGGCGCACATTCGTTCGTTCACGCAGTCACAGTCAGAATGCGATCCCTTACCAAGCCCTGGTCCAGACTTGAATATTGTACTCCAATCCACAGCGAGCAATATAAAGCTTTGAAAGTTGTAGTGTCACTGAATCCTAGGACTGTTTTTGCTTTTGCCACCGTTACAGCTAAATGTTCCTTGAATGATAGGTGTGGAGAAGCTTAGTCCGCATTAGAGATGTACCGAATAGTGGTATTCGGCGAACGGACGAATACCGAATATTGACCTTTTCAACTATTCGGCCAAACGAATATTCGGCCGAATATTCGGTCAAATATTCTATAGATTTTTCTATAAAAAAACCTTAAGCAATTATTTCAATGCTTTCTATTTCTTCCATATAAATGCCCCCCATGTCGATTATTTTCAACCGGATGATATAAGCGGATGATGTTTTACAAGATATTTTTAAGAAGGGGTCTTTCTGATTTTTAAGATTTCATCAATAACTGGAAAGACATCAGATGGCTAGTTGGTTCTAGGGCATTTATCACCAAAGAGATTGCGTTCCTGTGAAACCTGGGATAAAACATGTCAAAACAGGTGCCAAGCTATTTGAAATTGCTTCTCTGAGATTAAATTAGATGAAGGTCGAGTTTGAGCAAGATATCTCTAAAATAGTTGTTGAAAAGATAGATTATCTTTAACATTAAGCAAACCATACTTTCAACATCACGTATCCAGACGGTAGGGCATTCAGAACGATTTTTGAAAAAAAGAGTAAAGTAGATGTATATTTTGAAATTTCTGAAAAATTTAACACAAAATCTTAAAAATTTCAAAGAGGCATTTGAGTTTTTTATTTGATTTAGCAAATAATCTGAATAAACCCGAGCAAAACTCGAGAAGTATTAAATAATATCTGGATATCTCGTCCAGTTTGACTTATCTGATTCTTTACTCGATTTATTTAAAAAATTTACAAGTCTGTAGAAGATATTCGGCCTATTCGGCCGAATACTTAGCTCAACTATTCGGTGAGCCGAATATTCGGCTTAACGGTTTTCAGGCGATATTCGGCGCCGAATGTTCGGCCGACCGAATATTCGGTACATCTCTAGTCCGCATCGTAGAGAATCACCCTGCGCAGCAAGCGCTGTCAACCGAAAACCTCCACTGTTGTCTACCGAATGTGGCCCGAATGTGAGCGCACCATAACGCCGGGAACTTTGTCGACCTTTGTCGACTAGCCGTTGCTGATAGTGTTGCCTGAGGATCAGTTGTGTCAGCCACGACTGCGTCCGACCCTACAAAGCTATCAGTCGCTCGAACTATAGTATTTAAGCTGATCATCGGCTACACAATAGGGACTTATCCACAATAACACCGAGATCTCGAATAGACTCAACTTTTTCAATAGCCACGTTATCAGTTGTATATTGATGCGAAATTACAATCGTACTTCTGGTGAACGTAATAATCTTACATTTTTAAAGATTCACTTCCATCGTATTCACTTTGCACCAAAGCATAAGCTTATCGAGGTCCTGCTGCAGTGACAGGCAGTCTGTGTAGTGAGCAATTGAGCAGTACATTTTGAGATCGGCTGCATATAACTAATTTGGAATCGATAAGTTAACAAAGGTCGTTCATGAAGAGGTTGAACAAAAGTGGACCCAGATGGCTGCCTTGAGGAACACCGGATGGAACCATAATGTTTCGAGATTTGAAATGACCGGCCGTTTGTCTGACGAAATCAGTTCTGCCTTGAAGATATAATTCAAGCCATTTTGGTAGTTGTATTAGCCGGACCCAAAGAAATTTCCAGAGAGAGAAAGCAAAGAGGGAGAACTCCCATATTTGAAACGTGTGGCGAAGCTGAGCGGTTAACTCAAGTAAGAGAGCGTCACACGCTTTTGATGTGACGGGGCTCCCCAGGAAATACACCTGTCACACGTATATGGGTTCCATGGCGACAAACGCGTTAGAGCTCTTTGAATTTTTAGGACCGACTTTTTTTAACGCTGGGCTTTCAAGTGTTAAAATAAACACAGCCCTGTCAAAGTGTACACGTTGGATCACAAGAAACTTACCTATCATCAAAAGAAAGTGTGCCATTTCTAAACGAACTATGATCCATAATATCCGATGCAATCCATTGCGTATAGTTCCAACTTATTTTCATCAAATTCTCAAGAACTCTTTAATTTCTCCACTTTGCTAAATTCATAAGTGTCAAATTTTGACACCTCAAGCCACCCATTGCTGCTTCACGCGATGACCCCAAAAGACCTTGCCGGAGCGGCCGAGCGTCTGGTTTATTGGCCCCGAGATAAAGCCGTGCGTTATTTAAGCCTAGCAGTGGCACGCCGGCAGCTTATCAGCTTTCGTCACCATCATCAGGGCCTAGACAGACCGATACGATGATGGGTTACTCCGCGAGTGCGAATGCGAACTGCTAGGGAAAAAAATCCCATTCCGTCAGCTCTTTTAATCGCTCCCCGACTTAAATATTGTAGTCTGGCTTCAGAGAGCTATCGCCGTCGACTTTGTTGTTGGTACCCGCAGAAGCCTTGGGCGGGCACCGAAAGTGTACCACAAGTGTCTGACGGCGGCGAAGACCCAAGTCTGATAAAGCCGGGCAGCCATCATCGTCATCATCATCATCAGCATCATCAACATCACAAGTCTCCGTTACGTCTTCTCCGAAAAAACTGCCTTCAGCCAGTTGTTGCGCACTCAGTCGATCAGAAGCCATCCAGCAGAAAGAAGAAAGAAGCCTTAGTATGTAAGCAAGTAAGTAAGTAAGTAAGCGCACTTATGGAATGTTTTGTCTAGCCGTCTGCGTCGTCTTTTTATTCCTGCGCTTGCAATTATTATTTTTCTTCCGAAGCGGGCGCGCAAAACGATTTTCCCTCGATGCCGCCTCCCTTTCCGATTTCAGTCTGTCTGGCACCTAACAAATTGGATCGCTCTGGCTCTGTTATCAGCAGCCAGCCACCAGTCTGAGTTTGAGTTTGCGTCCAGCCGACACAGTCTCTCAACGATAACCTTTTTCTCCCTCAGCCTAGCCACCGGGATTCTTCAGCTTCTTCTTTGTTGGACGTCAGCGAATGTCTCTTTAGTCATAATTTACGTGGTTTAAGCCGGTGTTCTGGCTGGCTGAAACTTAAAAATCAGTTACAAGTTTGATATTGTTGAGGTAAATCGATCATAAAATATTCGATTTATAGTAGTTTCTCGATTTTATCACTATTCGATTTTATCAATACTCGCCAAATTCACGCTCGATTTTATCACGGTTATTGTTTCGATTTTATCACCCTTTTAAGAAATCATTCAGAAACCATTTTCAGGACTTTAATTTTCGTTTAAAGCGTAGAGCGTCTTCGTTCATGATAATTTTTATGGTTTATGTTATGGTATATAGGTATTCAATTATATGAAAATGACATTGAACTGCTTATTTTAGCTGTATAGTGTTTAAAATCGTCATTTGTATTTAAAAACACTTGTAATAATCGACATAAGCATTTTAGCGTCACGTTAATACTAGTGTTGTTATTTGTGCTTGGTTAGCCCCTCTAAAAAAGTAAACTTTTTTTGGTTATGCGAATCATATAAAAATGTGGGTGAATTTTAAGCGTTTTTGAAAAGAGATAAATTTCTCTGATTTTTCTGTTGAATTTGTTTATTTGAAAGGGTGGCGTGCGCAATCCTGATTCGACAGCCTTAAGTGTTGTCTGAATGGATAATTTTGGAAGAACAAAATGAAATTCTACTAGCTTTGCCTTGAAATATCTAAAAAGGACTAAAATTTGTTTTTCTACATATGAAAAACAAAGGATTATCTGCCCATAAAGCTAATTTCGAGAAACACACTTTAAAAGTCTAAATTGGGCAAATTTCAAAATATTTTTTGAGAAGTTAAATTTTTTAGTAATTCAAAGGTGTGAAGATTAAAATATTGAAATTTGAAATTTTCAGAAGATAATTTTTTACTGAATCTTTGAACTCTTTATCAAAATGGAAATTAGAGATAACGACTGATAAAATTTCATAAAAACTAAATAATTCACTGTAATTAGATGAAGACTATCAAATGAAAACTATGAAATTCTACATGGTTTTATTTCAAGAAAAAATCTTATAATTGCTATAGTTAAGAATAATTTGAACTGAAATCGATCCTTTGTGTTTGATAGTTTTTGATAATTATATCTTATGATCAAAATTTTCGTTTCCACTACTTAAAACATTATAAATTTTTGATTAAAGACAATAAAAATGTATTTTCCCACTTTAATTTTTAGTTTCGCCAAATTCACGGTGAAATTTTTTTTGACCGTGATAAAATCGAAAAACTACTGTATTACTAACAAAATGAAATTCCAAAATAAGGTAAATATCATTTCTTTCTTAATCGACGAAATCAACACCAACTGAGCGCTATCCGACACCTTATTTGTACCTATCGGAAGAATGCAAGAGAGCGCACGATTTTGCTCTCAAAGCCTTCAAATCGTTGCCAGCGACAATATTACCCTGTTCTCGCATTGGTGAAAATTACTCAATTTCCATCTGGTTTTCAGCCAGCAAGATGCACTGCTGGTTGCAGAGAGAACATGACGATGATTTTCTCACTTGAAGCCTTCAAGGAAGCAAAACCATTTCAAAATTTAGAAACATGGCGGACTTTTTATCATATCCGATTAAAACTGACTTCAGACGACATTTTATATGATCTTTTCATCATGCATTTGAAACTGCGATTTGCAACACCACTTTTAATGACTTAAGTTATCATTTCTGATACGATTTATGTTTGCTGGGCATGTTCAATCCTCATCTATGCCAGATTATCCGTTCATGTTCCAAAAATGCCAAACATAGAAAAAAAAAATCGATAAAAAGCTTCAGAGAAAAGGCTGTAGATCAGCTATCAAATGCCAACAATTATTCTACTAAGAGTATAAGTAAGCTGAAGTTAGAAGCCTCATTATCTACACACCTATACTGCCGTTCCAAGCAAGATTGCCCCATGGGCAGAAAGGATATTTGAAAAATATTTGATTGAAATTTGGATTAAATTCTGATCCATCTGATCTTCGTGTGACATTTTTGCTTAGAATATGAACGCATATGGATTACAAGTTTCTACGAAAATCAATCACATGGCTACGCTTTTTCTTTTTCAAAAGCTCGTATTATAGATGATTTGCCAATTTTAGTGAAGTTTTCTAACTTTTTTCTTAAGATAATAAACCGAATCAAAGTCTCTTCAGTTCTCTTCGAGTACATATAGTTTGATTAATATAAAGACATAAACTTCAATTTGAAAAATCGCATTAAAGGCTATCCTTTCTCTCCCACGCACTTTTCGCACGTCACCATCATTGGATGACAGTATATTTATTATATACTAGCTGACCCGATGTGCTTTGCTACATCTTCCAAAAATTTTTGAAACTTGTGGTACCTAGTTATTTAACTTGTTATTTATTTGCACAAAATTTTAAGTTCAATTTCAAAATCATTAAAATGTTTTTTTTAATGAATTTGCTACTTTTTTAATTTTGAAATCTTAATTATTTTTATTTTAAATCCGTGTTTGAATCCCTTTTACGATTCTGGATTTCTTTGCTTCATAAGTTTATAATTTATGCGAAATTATTTGTTATATAAATATGAAAGTATCTCAAACTATCATATAAACATTTTTAGTAACAAAATAACATCATGGGACAATTATTTTACCTTTTCGTTTTCGAATTATCATACAAATTACCCCCATTCCTATATCCCTAATTGAAGGAAGGTGGGTCTCATAACATCAGAAAAACTCTTCTCGTATACAAATACGATCCCACGTCATATATGGCTCCATTCTCGATAAGTTCTCGAGTTATTCAAAAAATGGGTGACCCTCTCTCCACTGTATATCTCCCCTCTGGCAAGAGAAGGGGTTCTCAAACCATCGAAGAAACATTGCTCGTACACAAATTTGCTTTAATTTGATTCTATTTTCTCGATAAGTTATCGAAATATGAAACAAATTGTATCAATGCCCTCTTTTCTCTCTATATCGTTCTACTGATTTGTGGTAGTGATGCTGAGCTACCGGAAAAACATATCTTGTGCTCAAATACCCTCTCATGCCAAATTTGGTTTCGTTTGATTTATTAGTTGGCGAGTTATGCTATAAAATTTGTATCGGAGCCGCTGGAAGAAGGGGATCAAGATTGAACATTCCGTGTATTCAAATACACTTCTATGCCAAATTCTTCCCCAGTTACTAAATTGAATGATAGTTCCCATGTCATACTTGGTTCTATTTGTTAGATCAGTTTTTGGTTTATGCAAAACAATCATACATATATGAGCTTCCGTCTTCCCTAACTGCATTCTTCGGGATGAATAAGCCATAAGGATGCTTAAAATCCCTCGAGAAAAAAAACTAACTGCTTTCTCAATTGAAAGAGAAAGAAGTCTCAAATAAGCTAATAACCATTTTACGTATCCAAATGCTTTCCCATGCCAACGTTGTTTCCATTTGCTTGATTAGTTCTCGAGTAATGCGAAAAATTGTAAAGAAGCCCCCCCCCCCCCCCCCCGCCCTCTCCTTCATATCACCCCACTGGAAGGAGGCAGTAGTACCAAATATTCACAGAAACCTTCCCTGTGCTCAAATACCCTCTCAAGCCAAATTTCATTACATATGCTTAGTAAGTTCCCGAAGGATGCAAAAATGATATGGGAGGACCCTCCCACTTAAGATTTTCCGACTTGAAGGACGAAGGGTTCTCAAAATATCATAGAAGCATTTATCGTAATCAAATACCTTCCCACGCCAAATTGGGTGTCATTTGCTTGATTATTTATCCAGTTATGCTGAAAATTGTAAAGAAGCACCCTCCCCACTTTCTATATCCTCACTGGAAGAAGAGAGGGGTACCAAATATTCATAGAACTATTTATCGTACCCATATACCCTTCTTAGCCAATTTTGGTTTCATTTGTTCGAATAGTTTTCAAGCAATGCAATAAAAAAGTAGTTAAAGCCCCCCCCCCCCCCTTCTTCCTGTATCTGCAATGGAAGGAGGGAGGGGTTTGAAATAATCATAGATCCATTTTTCGTATTCCCCTACCCTCTCATGCCAAATTTTGTTCCCTTAGCTTGATCAACTCTCCAGTTATGTAAAAAATTGTAAGGTAGGCCCCCTCCCCCTTTCTATCTCCCCGCTGAAAGAAGGGAAGGGTAGCAAATATTCTTAGAAACATTCCTCGTACCCTAGTACCCACCCATGCCAAATTTGTTACCATATACTTTACTGGTTCTCGAGTTATGCAAAAAATTGTCTTTTGTTTGGGAGGCCCCTCCCCCCCTTCATGAGAGAGGGAGGGGTCTCAAACCATAATAGGAACCTTCCCCGGCCTCCAATACCACCACCTGCCAAGTTTCACGCAAATCGGTTCAGTAGTTTCCGAGTCTATAGGGAACAGACAGACAGACAGACAGACAGACAGACAGACAGACAGACAGACAGACAGACAGAAACTCATTTTTATATATATAGATAGATAGATATAGTTTCCATCTAGATCAATCTGTCGCAGAAACTTAAAAAAATAGCAGTCACATGGTACACTTTTGCATAGAATAGAAGTATACCTAGATAAGGTTTTCTTTTATAACTTCAAGATCAAAAATAGCAGAGAAATACTAAAACGAGGATTAAAAAGTTATGTGACATTCAACCGCTAAAAAAATCCCTTCTTTTTACTTAATTTCCCTTAATTACTTAATTACTCTCGTAGTTTTTGATTTCTTGTGGCCCTTGTGGGTCATGAAGAATCAGTGAAAAATATAAGATGATTCGGTTGATTCCAAAATAAGCACACTAAGTTTTGGATTTGTAAGAAGAAATTTTCGACTAAAAAATTCGGAACAACATCTTTAAAAATATTTGTTAATAATATTAATTTTCTAGTAGTATGAGAAGAAGCACAGTTTTTTTTATTTTTTAAATTGAAAGATTTTGCAGACTCGCGTTTGAACAATGTCAAGAAACGTTTTTCCCAAGATGTCAGGAACAAAAATACTCACCGGCTATGCAATAAAGTATTTTGCAACTTTATTTTCATCAGAGGGAAAAAAGTCTGGTCCATCTTAAATCCGGAGAACAAGAAGGCCAGTCCAAATCATAATGTTTTAAATTTAACACTTTAATAACATTTTTCTACATTGAAAGATCGTTTCGATGTAAAGCGCTAGAATATCAGCGCGTTCTTTTTTAAAGTGTGTATCGTCTCATAGCTAAAATGGCCATAATTGATGTTTCGAAGTTGTGTTTATTTGTCAAAATCAGCTTTAAAATGGCGGAGTTATTGGATGTTTCAATCGAATACATCCAGATTGCGCGCCCATTATAAATCACTGTTTCTTTTTCCAATTTCAACGGATATGTTTAAATTGAAGTTTTAGTAGTTTTATTTTATAAATGATACATGATTCGGTGCTAAAGTTAAAAATGAAGAGTGTCGCAAATTAAATAAACATCTTAGCATAGGCATATCAGATTCCTCGAATTTATCAAACGTGCCCGGTTTTTCAATGAAAATTTTTAGACAAGTCCAGTCCGGTCCGGATATAATTGAAATCTGCCCGGGTATTCCCCGGTTTAATGCATATTTTTTGAAAGAATGAACAATAATCTCAAATTCAGTTTTCATTTCTGCGTCCGAAAACGATTTTTTTAGATTTCGACTTGAACAAAACAATTTTTTAATGGCCTTAAATGCTGTTGGGACGCTGTTGATGTGCTTTGACGAAAAACTCAAATTTCAAGTAATTTATTTTATCTTTCCGCTTGATTTCTTTGATTTGCTCAGATTTGCCCGAATATTACGCAGTATTTTTTAAAAGATAATTTGAAGTTATTTGCCCGTTTTTCTAAAATTAAAAAAAAATTACAGGAACTGCCTGGCCCTGCTACGTAGGAAATTATTTATAAATGCTCATCTTAGCAGTAATGTTAT
Organism: Uranotaenia lowii; assembly: GCF_029784155.1. Lineage (NCBI taxonomy): Eukaryota > Metazoa > Arthropoda > Insecta > Diptera > Culicidae > Uranotaenia > Uranotaenia lowii. Next base: position 112,981,457 of record NC_073693.1, read on the forward strand.
AATTTCACTGGAACCGGGTTTTGTTTATTTATTGTCTTCAAGAACAAAATTTTATTACAGACTTATTCTTATTTTAGTTGCCTTATCCATTTTCGTACACTGTACACCTATTATAAAAGTCCAAAATCAAAGATACTAGCACATCGAATGAAATGACGGCTGCATGTGTTCATTGCATTGTATTTGCTTTTTAAAATCATTGAATACTCTGTGTTTAGTAATTCAATAATCAGTTGTTTCAAAAACGTTTGAAATATCGCAAACTGTATATTTTCCAAAACATTTTTTTTCGATCTAAGACAAGTTTCACAAATGGTCATGGAAAAATATGGGTTTACAACAATTTTTTCACATTGTTCGTGACCCTGGCGACGATAAAATAAACAAAATGAAAATTTATAGTACAGTTCTTTACTTCAATGAAACCATTAAAACTAGTCTCGTCCTTTATTTCGTTTATCTTTTAAAAATAAACCCTCAGTACCGGTTTTGAGAAAAATGCTCGATATTACCATCCACATTGAATAAGGGTGCCAGAATTTTTTTCACTACTATCCGGACCTAGCAATTCTGGGCATTTTTTCGAAAAAACCTGCAAAATCCGGGCATGGATTTTAATTTTTCAAATCCAAAAACCGGGCAAAATTTAGGTGTTATTATAAATAAAAGCCAAGAAAAAATGCAAAAAAAATCGAAATTTATATTTTATTAATGTAATTGCAGACTTCCAACAACTTTTTGGAACACTTAAATATTTAAAGGTTTATAAAAGTAAATCAGCGAAATTATTTGAAACAACCGTTGAAAATTTCCATACCGATAATCGATTTCGCTGAAACTTACTCAAAAACTTTGATTTTTTTTGGTTTCTTTGTGAAAATTGTGAAAAAAATCCGGGCAATATCCGGATTTTTTTCACGATATCCGGGCAACCGGGCCGGACCGGACATTCTCGAAATTTTTCATCAAATATCCGGGAAAACCCGGATAAAACCGGTCAATCTGGCAAGCTTACTATAGAATAAGGTTGCCAGAATTTTTTCAGCAGGTATTCGGGCCGGACAATCCGGGAAATTTTTTATAAAAAACCGGGCAAAATCCGGGCATTTCATTTCCAAATCCTGACCAAAAATCCGGGCAATATCCGGGCAAATTTTGCCAAAACTTAAACTTAACAAAAATCAAAATAAAGGAATTGAAAAAATAATGTTTTCATCAAAATTCAAATACAAATTTGAAATCGTATTTTAGTCTTCGAAAAATCCTTTCATGATTATTTTTGTAAAATCTGCTCAAAATTTTATGGTTTTTTTGGCTAAATAAAAAAAATAACAACACAATTTAATTTTTTTGTGTTATTTGTCAAATTAAGTGAAAAAATCCGGGCAACCGGGCCGGGCCGGACTGTTCTAAAATTTTGTATCAATTATCCGGGCAAACCTGGATGAAAACGGGCAATCTGGCAACCTTACTATAGAACTATATAACACCGCATAATGGTCTATACCGTGAATTGTGGTTGAGATTATTGAGAGATGTCTCTATAACGACGATTAGTAAACAATTTCTTATTCAAAAAGCTAAAGTTTTTTTTAAATTTTTCTTAAAAAGACACCTTGGTGGATATGTTGTTTTTTGCCATTAACAAAGTTCTTTTACACGGTTTTCGGTATTAAGAATAGTTTCTGAGAAAAAAGGGAACAATTCTCATATGTAAACAGCGGATTTCATATCGTGTCAAAAAAAACTTTGGTATATATTGCCAAAGTAAACATTATTGTCAACAAAAACAACCATTAGGTGCCTGAGTCAGGAGTTTGCAAGCACACGATTGCCAGAAATAGCCTTTCGAGCTGTAAATAATTTTAAGACTATTTTCGATGCACTCAAAGCACTTCTAACCTATCTCCAAAATGCAGCCTTAGGTTACAAATAAAATTTTATTCATAGAAACTCTGGAAAAAATCATTGATAATTCTAGAAAGTTGTCGATTCTCAGACTAGCTAGTGTTCATATGAACTTCATACTAAAAGGCGTCGAATTCACCTTGCCAACGTCTGTTAGATTAGAACTGAACTCGTGGGCTCCGACACCACCTGTGCCTTTCGCCTTGCTCTCCACAGCAACCACACCCAATCGTGTGGTGGAAATCGAACTCAACTTTGCAAACTGTCAACCACCACAGCAGTCTGATGTCAAACGAAACGAAACGAAACGAAACGGAACGCGATGCCTTGAACACGCAGGATGTTCTCGAGACGGTTTGGTTGCCTTGAACTCTCCTCCTCGGGTAATCGATACGTATCATAGCCTGATACCAGAGAGAGAGAGAGGAAAAAAACTATAAATACAAGCATCAATCCGTATGGAACCGAAAACTGAAAGCAGTCCCAAAAAGCGTGTCACCTCAGCCCACCCCCCAGACCCAGAAAAAGCCAGACAGAAAATGTTCTCCTTTCGCCACCACTGATAGTTGTTGTTTTTTGTTGTTTATATTTATGTACACTTGCCAGCCACAGCCACATGAAAAAGCCGGATTAAGTGGGTCGAATTTTGTGGGCTTTCGGCGGTCTACTATTAGGTATGTAGTAGCTTACATCTGAAAAAGCTCATTACCTGTACAGACAGTCTCCGAGTCAATGAATGGTTTGGGGGATGAGCGAAGGGCCAGATTTGCGTGTTTCGGTCCCTCGGTTTATTTTTTTAACCAAATTTATACGGTTGTTATGCTGTCGAATTCACAACACAACATTCTAGCGATACATATCGTGAGAGTTTCTCATCCGCTTTGTATTACTCATGTAGACTAAAGTTGCTTAGCAGTAGCAGCCAGTTCAAGGTTGGACTAAATTTACTGGTTAAACTATGCAATACTCATTGAGCATTTGCTACTTGTTTAGCATTAAGGTATCTCAACACTCGTTATTCAAATTTTAACTTTTTGAAGGAAGGGATATCTAAGATCATCGGAACTAAATAGCCCTGTCGAGCCTTCGAGAATAGAAAAGCTCATGAACTAACACTGGTTGTATTCCCCATGTTGGCAGCAGGTCAACCCGGGGGTTCCTTCTTCTCAGAGCAGGTGGAAAATCATGATAACAGTATACTTACGTTCACACTGGTTATAAACAACTGTCATGTTGAGTGTTTTCCGGAGTGCGCTTAGACTTGTACAATCAAATAGATGTCCGTGAAAGAGAGAGCACTTGCGAACTTGATCAATTTTGTGTAATTGAAACCTTAAATTTTTCTGATTTCTGCTGAAGTTTGTTTGTTAGTGTGTTTACTTCCGTTTTTCTATACAGTTGATTCACTACGTAACAGTACTGGGTACATTCATTTCATTAAAGATGTTAAAAAAGGAAACAAATCATTAGATTTTCCATGATTTTTTTCGCCATGCTTCCTATTATAGTTTCTTTTTTAAACCTTCTTCAACCATTTAATCGATATTTCTACAATAGGATTGGAACTTTTCGAAAAACCGACTGTTTTTAGGAAAATCAACTTAGGTCTAATCGATTTTTGACCAATAAAATTATATATTGAGATTACTCCAATTCTCGACGTTTCATGCATTTCTAAGTCAAACATTTTTTATCGAGATTTCACCGGTTTTTGCCGTTTTATGCATTTCAAAGTCATTTGGCATCAAAATTGAATTATTGTTTTCCTATTTCCGAATTTTTGAGCCGATTAAGCTGAAATTTCGCACAGGTCAGTTGTTTGGGCCAATCTACTCTACACTGTAGATTGCATTGGCACCATTCAAAACCATTGGCCGTCATAAATGTTTTATATATGATACCACTATCAGAATATTTCTAACAGGTGGTTTAGCACCAAACAATTTGGATTTTCCCACCGCATCGGATAAAGCTCGACATCACGAGAGGCGCTTGACCGATCTTTGCTAAAGATTAGATAGGGGAACTGGGTAAAAAAGGCGTTTTAGGGGCTAAACCCCCCAATATATGAGGATGCTAAGTTCAGAGTTTCTGAGATCTCGAATGCAGAATTTCGGCGTTTCGCGTCATAGATTTCTTGGCGGCCCTTAATGTGTTAAGATTGCTTGTCAATTCAATTTCCCGATTTCAATTTTTTAAACAAAATTAGTATGTTGACACAATTTAGCTCAAAATCACAAATAAAAGGTGAGATTTGATTTTTTTCAAATATCCACAGGATTTTTATTATGGAATTGATTCTATATAAATTCTTTTTTAAAAAATATTAACTGATAAAGAAAAATCTTCACCTAAAATTCCTGCAGAAATTTATATATTTTTCCGTTTGTAGTTTGACATTTTTCACACATTAAGGCCACCAAAATTCGGCATTCTATGTATCAGAAACCAATAGACAAAATTCTGCTAACTTAATATAGATATTTGAGTAACGGGAAGTGTTATGTTCTATTTTGAAGAATGAGGTTTCATTATTAGATTTATCTCATTTGAATTATGCTTTTAAATAGAGCATACTAGCGGCTAGCGAATATACGAAATATCTCGTATTTGGTCCGCAATGTATTATTATGGCAGTTTTTTTTAAAGCTAAATTTTAAACTAAAATCATTAATTTGTTTTATTTTCATCAAAGGTTAAATTCTTTGAATTTGAAAAATAGTTTGAACTTGTTTGATTTGAGTATAGAATAAGTTTATTTTTGAGAAATGGAAGACTTTCCTAAAAAAAGCTTTTTTTATGCCCAAATCAACTTAGTTTGAACTACCAGACTTTTATAGTTACAAACATAATTTGTTTTAATTTTTTTTTAATTCGTGTGTTGTTGAGCAAAAAATCATAGGCAAAAATAAGTCATCAAACGAGCCCCCCCCCCCTCCTCCTCCATGAGTTAGTTCTTCTTACAGCCCTGTCTGAAAATGCTTGTCTGTTCTATTTACACTTTTTATGCGTTCATAAACATTTGTGGACCTTCTATGTTTTCTTTAAAACGTACATTTGATTTACTTGCAATTTTTCAACTTTTCTCGTAAGGATTACAGCATTTAAACGCATTTTTGCTGCCTGGCATCAGTTCTAATGTTGAAAATTGGTCTTTACATTCATCACAAAACCACAAGTTTCTTAATAAAATTTTTATTTCTATGATTTGAGCGATTTTAAATAAACATATCGAGGCAGGGCGAAGCGCGCCATGTCCGTTTATCTGTAAGCGGATTTCATATTTGTTCAAATTAATATGCAATATTCATCAAAACACTTTAAAACAAACTTATATGATGAAAATTAGAAAACAAAGCTTGAATATAAACTAGAATATTTCAAATTCCAGAATTTCATATTGATTGAATTGGCTATTCACAAAAATGTCAGTCGGCAGCACTGCGCTTAGCAATACATTTTTATATCTGTCAAGTAGAATTAAAAGAGTTTTACCTGACAAACTTTTTCGAGGGCACTTGAATCAATTGACACGTATTGAACGACAAACGGCACGTTTGGGTACACACATATGCGCACTTTGCCACTAACGAAATGGAAATCATTTTTTTGAAATCCTTTCCAAATTTCACGATAAAGACGTATTTTATTGATTTAAGTGTTCCTGTTTATATATTTCTGGTGAAAAACAGTCCCCTATTGAAAACTATTTTCAAATTTACTGGTTTTCATTCTTCATTTAAAAGTTATAAAAGTTTCTTCTTAACATGTGCAACTTACTCCTAGTTTCCCTATCTGCTAGTTCCAAATATAAAGGTGCCGTAGATAAACGGGACATTTGAAGAAAAATGGGGCTTAATTAGCTAATGCTACCTTTCCAGACATTTTTAGCATACTCTGTATTGCATTTGTCCAGGAAACCGAAGCTTTAGATCTCCAAATATTAACATTTCATAATGCCGTGAAAACAATATCAGCAAAGCGGTTGTCTGAGCAATTTCCGAGGATACTCATAATACAAGGCAACGAAATTTACATTTTTGCTAGGTGCCGAGAACTTAAAAACTGATTTAGTATAATTAAGGGGCACTTATTACAAAAATGTTATTTTTTTCTAGCAGCTCTTGTTTTCGAAATAACTCTGGAAAATGGTTGAAAGTTCATTTAATCAATTAAAAAAGCTGAAGTGGTTTTGGAAAGCTAAGATTTTAATTCAATGATCAACTTTCCTGAAGATCGTGAGTAATTTTGACTTCTGAGAAAAATGTTTTCTTATTGTAATTACTCGCAAAATACGGGAATTTTGACAAAACATTAACCCAAATTGAATCTCCAATTGTTTTGCAGTTTTCAACAAAGTTCTTAAATGAATCAAAATCTTCAATATCAGATACTTCAAGACTTTCAATAGCGTTTTTAGAAATATTTGTAATGATGATTATTTAAATTACTATTGTAGAATTCAAATTTTTCATAGCTATATATCATTGAATGTATAATTTCTAATCAAAATCTGAATCCTTGATGTATAATATCTATACAATGAATAGATTCAAAATAAGTTTTTGTTTTTCATGTAGGTTTATTGGTTTATCGGTAGTCTACGATCGATGTACTCAAAGTCGATAAATTTCAAAATTTTCTCTCGTCATACACTTAATCAAGAACTGATAGACAAAATCTGATCAAATGATTCGAAATTCAGACGCAAAATTCATTTGGAAAATGTTTTTTCGCCAATTTTAAGACTTTCTTCACACGCTCACCTGAGAGAACAGTCTTGTCTAAACTGACATGTCAAAAGTAAATCTGTCATGTCAGTTATTTGTTTGACTTGGACTATTGAGAATAATAAGTTCTGCTTCTTTTATTCAGTGATTTCACTTCATATTTCATTTCACGATCGGACCTCTCAGAAATGTGTGAGGCTTTTGCTTAATAGCAAAACTTCATAGCCTTATTTTTGATCACGAATAGAGGTCTACTATATCGATTTGAATCGCCTAAATTTATTCAATTAACGATTAAATCAATGTCCGCTAAAATTTCTCACCAAGAATATTTATTCAAAAGATATTTTTATTTCGAAAATTTTTTAGGACTAGGGCAACGGTCTTATTTTGAACGAGGTACATATTTTGGATCACCTAGCAGCTTTTTTCCAATATTCCTCTCATAAATTATGTTAGTCATGAAAATTTTGAACAAATATAATTGAAGCTTAATTATTCTTATGATTCTAATCATATCTAACATTCAATTTAGTCAACTTTCAAGAAGTTATCTGCATAGCTGTGATGAATTAATCTACTACTAATATGTTCACAGCTATGAGAAAACACTTGAAAATTAGTTTGCTAGCTCAAAGAACCAAAAAAACTTGTTTTAATAGCAATTTGACCCATGTCGAAAATAAGTCCTACTTAATTTAATATCATATAACCTGGGTATTGCTGTTAAATGTTCATGAACGTAATAAGACGATGTACAACGATTTGAAAAGAATAATGCTCACTATTTAAACGCTTATCATGAATAAAATTTGGAATTCTGGCATTATTTAATTTAATCAACTCGCTAAAGCCCAAACACGCCTTTAGACGGGGTTCACTTCAATCGACATAAAATCAAGCCAATCATTGCCAATGCATTGTTTTAACTTACTTTTTAATTACTATGCTTTAAACCATGTTAATCTAAAAATTCACATTGATGTCAACTGTTTGATAAGCATTTGTAAAAAGCTTTAGCTTAAAGAAGCTTCAAAACATGGAAATCTGTTCTTGGACCAATTTTTGATTGAGTCATCGTTTTTTATGCTTCTTGAAAAATTATTGACAATTTTTTTTTTGTAAAAGCTACAACTATTCAGTGTTGATTTTCAAGAAGAATTATGTATGTGATTAGGTAGAAGAGTCAAAATTTCAACCCCGTCTAAAGGAGGGGTTGGGAAAAATGACAACAAATCGGCAAATATGTGACGAGTTTTGTTGAATTCTTGTAACAGTTGAAATATCTCAGTTTATAGTGGAACAATTTTTACAAAAAAAAATTCAACTATAACTATGAAATGGTCTTAATATGTTTCAAAACAAAGGAAACAAATTGGTATTATGTGTAAAAATTGCGAACAAAAAAATACTAAAAATCTAGTTTTTCAAGTAATGCAATTTTTGCAAAAAAAAAAGATTTGCAAAATTCATTCCAAAGATAATTTTTGTCGTAGAACAAAAGTAGTTTTAAAGATTAAACTGAACTTTTGTGAATTTTCCATCGAAAAAAAATCTAGCTTAACGATGGTTGAAAAGATCGTATAATTCTCGCACATTTTTATCTTTTTTCTATCTATGTATTCTACAGAACTGAAGCCAAACCAAATACACTAAGGTTTTGGAAGTCAGACTGATGATGTCAGACTTTCTAAACTTATCATTGGGTCGCCTGATGGAGATTCGCATACTAAACATTGATCCTAAGGATAGGTTTACTGGCCAGTATTTAACACTGCAGAACAAATTTCGTCGAAATTTCAGTGTGCTGTCGGCATTTTCAAAATATTTGTAACACACTATGGGTTATTTTGTTTTTACTCTATTCTTATCGAAAATGACAGTTTCAAAGCAAAAGAATTTGTCGAAAAAACTGATGGTTGTAGTAAGAAATATTCAACAAACAAATGTACTTAAATAGAGCCTGGGGAAAAGTTGAAGAAAGTTAATTCAGGAATGAATTAACGTGAACAAAGATAACTTGACTACACGAATAAGAAAAGACAAGATTATTGCGCATCTTCCTGATGTACCAGAAGGAAAAGGTAGAAGATTATTTGCTGATGATACTTTGCTTTCAGCCAAAGGTCGAAATTTACGGGTGGTACGCAGTAGATTGCAACAAAATTTAAATTCCTTTTTGAATTACTTGAAAATGTGGAAAATTTCTCCTAACGCTTCCAAAACTCAACTTATTTTATTTCCCCATAAGCCAAGAGCAAATTTTTTAAAACCTAATGAAAATCATTCCATAACTTTTAATGGGGTTTCATTAGAATGGTCTGATCACGTGAAGTACTTGGGACTCACACTTGATCGGAATCTTACTTTTAAAAATCACATTGAAGATATTCAATCTAAATGTAATAAATACAGTAAATCTCTTTATTCTCTCATCAACAGGAAATCCAGGTTGTGTCTGCGAAACAAGATGTTAATCTACAAACAGGTCTTTCGACCAGCGATAATGTATGCAGTTCCGATTTGGTCTAGCTGCTGCGCGACGAGGAAGAAAGCCATCCAGAGGATTCAGAACAAGGTTCTGAAAATGATTTTGCGGCTTCCACCTTGGCACAGCACCGAAGATCTTCATCGGATTGCAGGCATAGAATCGATCGAAGAGATGGCCAACAAAATCATCTCCAACTTCAGAGGCAAATCGATGCAGTCTTCCATCGCAGAGATTCGTTCTCTTTACGATTAAGTTAGTTTTTAGGATTTAGGATTAAGTTTATACATCTTTTTTTTTTTTTTTGCTTAACAGGATATTCTCCTATAAATCAAATTATTTATTGCTAAAGCAAATTTAAATCAAATAAACAATGTTTAAAATTAACTGTATCAAAGAGTTGAACTGATCATAATTGATCTGAACACTTTAATTTAACTTTAATAATGTAACTTAAATGTAATGATTAAAAGACTAATAAAGACATATTTAAAAAAAAAAAAAAATTGCGCATCAATAGCTGTCGTAAATATAGTAAAATTTAAAAAAAAACTTATTTAGTTTAAGGGTGTTTCAAAATAGGTCCAGAGGGTGGTCCAAAATAGAAACCTGGTGGTCCAAAATACCGACTAGAGTTATGATCGAACAAACGAGTTTTAAGGCTTAAATCTTGTTACATTGCAACAATCGACGATATGTTTCGATAGAAATCCCTTGATTTTCGTAATGAACGGATAATGCAGTAAAAAATTGTAGCATGTAGCGGTCCAAAATAGGTCCGTTACCCTATTACTCATTTTGTCAGAATTAAGTTAATATTTTTCAGACTAAAACTCTCAAAGACATTTACTTACACTAATTATAAATGACACTATCTTCAAAAATCGGTTTATTGGTTTTGATGGTATCGGCAAATACCATTCCGGGTTAATACGCATTTATCCGACTAAGTTCAAGTCTCTCAACATAGAAGAAAAATTAGTAGGAAATCACATCTAGGCTTTATATTGTCATCACGTGCTGTAAAAAGCAAGGATTTTAAGAAAAAATTAAATCCACGCTGCATGGTTTCTTCACTCGCGTAAAAAATATGCTTGGATGGGAAATTGGTACCAAAACGCTTTATTTTTTCAGTAAACTTCAGCTGGCTAGTAGCTCGCGATGGTTACTCGCGACTTGTATGATGACTAAAATCTTACAAATGCTAAAATCTCTGAACCATAGGAAAGGTACTGTGTTTGTCATGCCCGACAGTCGAAACCACGTCCTTTGGCGTACAAATCTGGAACTTACCACATAGCCAAGGCCACTGAATCATTCCTAAAACCAGGATTCATCTAAAAAATATGAATTTTAAAATTTCGAAGGAAAATATCAAAGGGACCACAATTAAGCTTGAACCACACTACCTACACTAAAAGTCCATTTAAGGATAAAAAAAGAAATTTAAAACAATACAATACATTACAATGCACAGTGGTGCAGAACATCAATCTAGCTGTACGAAATTAATAGCGCCGAGGGATGAAGAGATAGACATTCGGTGTCTTTGGCAACATTGTTCAATTTTACATGGAGCATATCCTAGTATCAAAATTTTTGCCGAGGGGTCCACCAATAGCGAGATAAAAATGCTAACTTTTTTGTTTTTCAAATTAGGGCTTTGGTGTCTTCGACAAAGTTGTTTATCTGATCAAAATACATAAGTATGTTGAATATGTCAAAGTCCTATCACATCACCCTCAGAAGTTACAGTCAAAGTAAAAAAAATCTCATGAAAAAACAGTTTTTTGAACCTGACGCGTTGTAGGTTGGATGAAATGGTTCGCTGTCTCTGAAACAAAGTTGTAACAAGCCACGATCTACAATTGTCTCATACATTATGATGGGTTTAAAAGTTGCTGAAGCTCTATAGAAAGCATTTAGTGTATTTTATTGGCAATTTTGGAAGGCTCCTCCATCGAAAAGTGCACATTTTCGCAATACCCCCTTTTTTGTGATTATTTTTGATGATAAGCGGAACCATTTCCATTTGAAATTAGCGGGGAAATCGGTGGAACTAGTAGAGATTTGAATGATTGAAAATACACTTTTTGTATAAAAATTACCTATTTTACTTATAGAAAAACCGTTGAAAACATTCAATTTATTAATAAATTGTTGCAGTTTTCCATTATATAGTTTCTTTTAATAAAAGACGATTAAATTTGATTTTTCAAATCATTTGAACTCAAAAAAAAATCATGGAACTAATCCTGTTAAATTTGATAGAAGCAGTTATATTGTACTGGCAAAACCGGATCTATTATCTATTATATAAAATTCTCATGTAACGGTGTTTGTAGTACTACTCCTCCGAAATTACCAAAACGATTTGAATGAAATTATTTTTAGAATATTCTGTAGCCATGCGAATCGGTTTATATCGAATAAAATTGACAAAAAGTCACCTCAGTTGTCCGTAAAAATTGAATTTGTAGTTTTTTCAATCAAATAAAAGTCATGACATCCATTTTTTTCCAGATTTTCTTTACTTTGGGCGCCGAGCGGGCGGTTTGTTTTTCGTCTCTATGGTCGAGGCGTCGCGAACAAACGTCGTGAGAGGATAGCAACAGGGCATAGCATACTGATTAGTAGGAATATTTGGGCGCCTATTTCTTAACGAAGCATACTTTCAACGCACGTGGCGGCGATATGAAGCCTAGATGTGTTTTTTTTCTTCTTGATTCCTAGCTTATTTGTACAGCACATATGAATAAATGAAGTCTAGATGTGACCCAGATTGAAATTTTGCCGATCAAATCAAAACCATTTACCTAAACGGTTTTAAATATTAAAACTGTTTTTATTTCATGTTAATTGAATCAGCAATGGTTGTCTACAAAACATGAATTTGATACTGATGCATATGAAAAAATGGTATGACTCTTTGCGGACGTTTGAATAAAAAGAAAGAGGGAAGATTTACGTACGATTGAATAATCCAATACGAAGAAACATTTTTCGAACATGTACAAATGTGATTAAATAAATCAAGCGCCTTTAAATTTACAGAACAACAACAAAATACGTTGAAAATGAACAGACATATGTACTGAACAAGAGCCTGTCCTTTAAGAAGGATTAAATAGGATTGATGTTTATTTGAAGACCGAATGCAAAGATTTTTTGCAACCATATGTGTAAGTTACCAGTAATCTAAGAAGAATTTTCAGTTAAAAGGTACACTACAGCGAATGAATACGTTAAAAATTTACAAAAAATGTATACATTATTTCTTCATTTATAAATGGTTGGACCCAAATAGACAATCTGACTAAACAAACTCAACTTTTTCTAAAATTATTTACCGAAAAACTGTTTACAGGTTCCCTGTTATCATACGCGGTGTTCCTTTATTGAGAGTTTCGATTTACAAAAAAAAACACTTATTTTTTGAAGTTTTGAGTTATTTCACCATGAAATTTTCCAGAAAATGATATGAACTCATGAAACCATCATAGCCTGAACAGATTATTTCTTTTCGAACTATTTAGTTTTATTTTAAATCTGCTTTTCAATTAAATGTTATTGAATCTTGAAAATATTACATAGTCTTAAATCAAATCGCAGATCCCCACCAACAATGTTCAGGAGATCAGAACATCATCTCGATCTTCAATTAAAAACATGTTTTTTTTTCTATTATATTAATACCAATCGTTTCCTTGATTTGGGTTAAAGTTCATAGGAATGTAATTTGCTCTTTTTTTAAATTAATCAATATAAAAAAAGAAGATTGCAGTATACATGGCAAATGCTGTTTGGGAACACTTAAAGTTGAAATGTGTCATATCTAGGATGGTGAACAAAAAACTGTCCCAAAACTAATTGGAAGCTAAAAGCGCTGCGTTAGGAATATTAATCCTAACCCAGCGCTTTTAGCTCCCAAATATTCCGAAAGTTGTCCCAATATTCAAATTTTTATTTTCATAAAGTTCCATATGCAATAAATTACAATAAATGAGAAACTTTTGATTTCGATTCAAACCTTAATGTTATTTCGAACAAAGCGGAATAAATCAACTAAATGGTATACAATAAATGAAACATACATACGTATTATCAACATACAATTATTTATGGAAAAAGTTACAAAAAGTGTTTTTTTTTTTGCAATAGGCTTGCAAGTTGGACGATAACATCGAACTGAAAAAATAAAACCATTTTGCGACAAGAACCTGAAACCTGACCATTCGTTGATATACAAAAAAATCTGAATGAAAGGAAAGATAATAAAAAAGTATTCATGAAAGTTGCATGTAAGATTTATTGAAGGTTATTTTTTTGATTATTTAAGAAAAGACCCGTAGAACTGAATTAAAATTGTTTGGTTTTATTTCGATAGAATTAAGCGGGACAATTCAAGTTAATCAGCGAAGAAAAAATGGTAAATGGACGCCAACTTTAACAGGGTAAGACGAAGTTTACCGGGTCTGCTAGTTCATTTATATGATATCAAATACTTATTTAGTGCTCTACCAAATTTAACAAATTAGTTCCATTAATGTTTTTGGAGTTTAAATTATCAAAAAAAAAAAAGAATTTTAATGTCTTTCAATAAAACAAACTATATAATGGAAATATGCAACAGTTTATTAATACATTAAATGTTTTCAACGGTTTTTCTATAGGTAAAATAGGTAATTTTTATATAAAAAGTGTATTTTCAATCATTCAAATCTCTACTAGTTCCACCGATTTCCCCGCTAATTTCAAATGGAAATGGTTCCGCTTATCATCAAAAATAATCACAAAAAAGGGGGTATTGCGAAAATGTGCACTTTTCGATGGAGGAGCCTTCCAAAATTGCCAATAAAATACACTAAATGCTTTCTATAGAGCTTCAGCAACTTTTAAACCCATCATAATGTATGAGACAATTGTTGATCGTGGCTTGTTACAACTTTGTTTCAAAGACAGCGAACCATTTCATCCAACCTACAACGCGTCAGGTTCAAAAAACTGTTTTTTCATGAGATTTTTTTTTACTTTGACTGTAACTTCTGAGGGTGATGTGATAGGACTTTGACATATTCAACAAACTTATGTATTTTGATTAGATAAACAACTTTGTCGAAGACACCAAAGCCCTAATTTGAAAAACAAAAAAGTTAGCATTTTTATCTCGCTATTGGTGGACCCCTCGGCAAAAATTTTGATACTAGGATATGCTCCATGTAAAACTGAACAATGTTGCTGAAGACACCGAATGTCTATCTCTTCATCCCTGGGCGCTATTAATTTCGTACAGCTAGATTGATGTTTTGCACCACTGTGCAATGTATAGACCCTTTTCATTTTTGGCAACACGCTCGATAATTTTGTGTTGCCAAAATCGAACGGTCCAAAGTCGAACGGTTTGTTCGACTTTGGAACGGTTGTTTTCATCAACGTTTCTCTTACCTATTTATGAGAAAAAACCATTGTTATTATTTTGAACTGAATTTTTCATCATTTTTTGATAATTTTTAGTAATTTTTAGTTATTTTTTTTTTATCATGTTTAGACACATAAGGATCTTTTTTTGTTATGATCGCAATGTTTGTTATTTTTGTCATATTTGTTATTTTTGTCATTTTGCATGCTTTTTTAAATATTTTCTTATCACTTTCATTCTTTTGTTGGTACAGACCCCGTTCGATTTTGGCAACGCGCTCGTACATTTTGTGTTGCCAAAATCGAATGTTGCCAAAATCGAACGGTTTTTTTTCTCAACTTTTTTATCAGTTATTTTTACAAAATAACTAATATTATTATCAAAAAAAGTTATTTTAAGCCAATTTCCGGCCGTTTCTATTCATTTTTTATTTTTTTTCATCATGTTTTTGATGCATTTTGCACTTTTCTTGTTTTGTTTATAATGTTTGTTTTCATATGTCATATTTGCTGTTTTTGTAGTTCTTCATCATTTTTTAGTTGTTTTTAGTCATTTGCAGTCTTTTGTTTGAATTTGTTTTTTAACTTTTTGAATTTTTCATCTTTTTGTCATTTTTTAGTACTTGATAAATTTTTAAAAAAACTTTTGCTTTTATTGTTGCATTTTATCATCATTTCAGAACACAAAAACGTATTAGTGGTATTTGTCTGAATTAAATTGGTCCTGTTATAACGAAAACTAAAGGGTAATGTTGTTTCTAAAAACCGTTCGATTTTGGCACATGTGCCAAAATCGGATGTTGCCAAAATCGAATGTTGCCAAAATCGAATGTTGCCAAAAACGAACGGGGTCTGTATTTGTTTTTCAATTTTTGAAATTTTTATGGTTTTTCGTCATTTTTGAGTGCTTTATTTTTGTTTGTTATTGTTGTTATATTTTATCATCATTCAAGAACGTAAAAACGGATTCATTGGGTTTTTCTAAAATATGATCTTGTTATAGCGATAACTATACGGTGATTTCTGTATTACAATACATAACAATGCATTACAATACATTACTATACGTTACAATACATTACAATACATAACAATACATTACAATAAATTTCAATACAATAGAATACAATACAATACAATACAATACAATACAATACAATTTCTAATAGATTCTCAAAATTCTTTTCATATTTCGTTGAAAATACGGAAATGCAAAATTTTCCATTGAATTTGGCTGGGGGCCATCGGCCTTCACACACGCCGACCCACAATTGTAAGACATGTCGAAAAAAAAGGAAAAGACGAAATATCGGACTTCCATAGGAAGATAGCACCAGCACCGCTTGTTTTGTCCACCTTAAACTCAAGATGCGTTCGGAAAAAGGGCGGCCGCCGCAGTAGGAAGTGAATGGACGAAGATTGGCGGTGGCGGTTGGCTCAGATTATGTGTAGTGGTCATACACCGGCATTAGAAACAAAAAGCCGGTTTTTATTTCGCCTAGTTTGTTGCGGCCAGGCATTTCAGCAACTTGACTCGTAGGCCGGCGGCTTCTTCAGATTCCAGTCGCTTTTGTGATGGTTCCTTTAGGGTAGATGTAACTGTTTTGGCATCGATTAAAAGTAGATTTTGGAACGATGGAAAAACCGATAAAGTGTTTTGTTTATGGTTCAGAATACCTATGTTTGCTAAGAAACCAAAGGAAATGGTTCTTTAGCTACATACATATACCTTAAAAGATTTTTTTATGTCCCTAGTACCAAACTAGGCAAACTTATTCAGTGGAACGTTCCTAGAAACAGACTTGGAGCTAGCTGAACAAACTGCTTGCAAGTGGAGTTTAGAGGCACCCCTCAGCTCAAAGCTTTGTGGGGTCAAAAAACCAATCTATCAGCGATGTTTTTTGAATGGGTGGTTTTTCTTCCGTTTTGCATCGCTATTCGGTTCGGTGCTAGAGTAGACTTCTGGGGGTTGCAGTTTTTTTCCGTGCTCTCTGAATCTACGCGATTCCAGTGTGTTTGCCACCATTCAACATATCGTCTCCGGACAAAATCTGTTATCGTGCACCGGAGATTGGCGAGAGACCCCGGGGCTAGAAAACCGAACCGTCCTGCAAACTGAGACGCGTTGAAGCAGATGTTATGTGCCGTACAAATCCGAAGAAAGCCTCGGGGGGTTCCGGTATCCCGGAAACCAACTGTGAGCATCGGACCATTTAATAACTTTATGAGGGGGAAAGCATGTGTTTTTTCTTTGTAAGAATCATCATCGCACCCAATAAATGTTCCATGTAAGTAGCAGCCCCAAGCAAATGTGTAATATGAATCTCTACAGGATGAGTTTTCATTATTCCTTTGGAAGCTTTCATGAAGCTAGAATGATTTTTCAAAGCATTCCAAACTGACTATTCGCTGTACGATATAAAATTAGAATCAACAGTTTGTTTGTAATTTTTTCAGTGTTAGATTTTAAACTTAGTCAATTGCACTGCTCTCTTTATTCAATTTTATTTTCAAAATTTCTTCTCCCAAATTGCATTCAATTACCTCCAAAAAAAGATGCCATAACTGCAAACCGCGAAACGCAGCCTTCAAGACGAAACTTCGGCCATCAGCATCGACGTCGTCTTTTTGGTCTTCCTCTCTTGGTCGTTCCTCTCATCCGTCAATGACCGGTTTATTGGATAATGGTTTTTTTTTGCGTTCCTCAAGCTTCAGCAGCAACCAAGCCAACCAAGCTCAGCGCTACATAAGAGTTGATGGGAGCGAGCTTTGATTCGCGCAAGCCGGTGCGCTGCGCCGCAAACCGAAATTCGCAAATTACTTGAAGGTTTCGGCCGAAGAAGAGATTGTCGAGCCTGGGCCTGTGTTGGCTTATGTTAGGTGTTTTTTTTTTGTTTATCGTCTTAATTTTTTGCAAACTGGTTTTCAACTTTTGATTACTTTCATTTGGGGCCGTTGCGTTGCCGCTGGGAGGATGTACTGCAATTTCGCTAAATTTTATCAGACGGTTAACCTCACTGATGCAGGGCTACAGTAGCGGCCCTAATTACATTTTCGTGCTGTAAGCTGTAGACCTGTTTCGCGAGAATAGGTTGCAAAATCTGATAGTTTTTTTGTAGATTGGTAGGAACATGAAAGTTTCATAATCGCTAAAACTTCTTTGAATATAGTAGAAATGTATCATCAGCTGCACAATAGAATTCAAAATTCCACGTATATGGGCTGGGAAAATCCGGAAATACTCAAACTAGGCACAATTCGGAATCAAAACAATCTAAAAATTCCCTTTAATTCAACCTCGGTATAAGAAAAGTTCAGATACTGGTATTTCGATTACAACTTACTATCTTCTTCAGTGAGCGTTTTCAATTGACCGATTATCAATCAAAAACGCTCACTGAAGAAGATAGTAAGTTGCTATCGAAATACCGGTATCTGAACTTTTCTTATATCGTGGTTGAACTAATGGGAATCTTTCGATTGCTTTGATTCAGTAGAAATATTCAACCAATTAAGCTTACAACACATAATAGTGACAATATTCAAGCAAAAAGAGGTAAAATCTAGAAAATTATCAAGAAATATTTAAAGAAGGTAGTGCCAAGGCAGCCCTGCTCAAGTATTGGTACAGACTGTGTCGTCACAATCACGGAAAATCTGTTAATTTACTATGAAATTTACCTTTTTCGTTGATGATTTGAAGAATTAGCTGAAAATTTCTCATTTTCAAAACATGTTACTCTAGAAGGATTCTTGCTCTTCAAGATCGGTACAAAAAAAAAGTTGGATTTTCAAGTAATTTTCACATAAAATAGACCATCGAAGCTCGAAACTATTATGGATTTTCCCTACTCAAATTTACAAAACATTAAAATTTGTTCAGTCTTCCATGAAAATGTTTAAGTCAGTGCAGTTTAAGATCCTTGTTACAATAAAATAATCAAAACATTTTTACACAAAACCATAATCATTTATTGGCATTTTAGTAAATTGAGTTAGCACTCATTATTTATTTTTTGTTTCGATTATAGTCGTTTTACCATCTTTATGGCATTCGCGACTTTATCAACGTTGCAGTTGGCGGATCGTTATTGAAAAACTTATCCGGCACAACTGTGTTCGAAGTTTACTCTTGGGCTCGAACACTCATTAATTGATGTTAATTGTTCTACATATGAATTGAATATGGTAAATCGGTTGGATAAAAATTATGACAATCAGTTGAACACTCAATAACTTCCAGCTAGACCTTTTTGAAGCTTAATTTTTCTTCATTTTTGCACGTTTTAGCTCCGAAATGATCATTAATAAAATAGGAAACAAACATAATGCAATTTCTCAAGGACCAAAAAACTTCATAACATACGGAAATAGACACAATCAAAATCTTAAATTAAATTGGAACTCATTTTCATCCTTAAACGTGTTTTCCTTTGAAATTTCTGCCATCTGCATACAAATTTTCGATACATTCGTTTATTGTGACGTCACAAAAAAAATCCAATATGGCTCTCGACACTACACAGAAAATTTGTTTGACTATTACGTGTCATTGAAACTGCAACCTTTAAAATAAATCTACCTGTTATTAACGAAACCTGTAATTTTAAATTGTTTTCCTTGAAAGTTAATGAAGATTCATTTAAAATAACGGTAAATGTCCTGCTCCTTTTTGTTACAGGACTTTTGCGTAACTTTACAAGAAATAACTTTTGGTGTTTACCTTATTCAAATATTCCTTGGGTAGTTATTACTTATCAAGCTCTAAAGAAAAGTAAGAGAGAAATATTTGGAATGTAAAATTTTTCAACCGACCACATCTGCTGTGACATTTTATACTTCCAAATTGGAAGTTCCAATTTCTTTTCAACTATTTTGCAATCGATTTTTCAACATGCAGTTTATTTTAATTAACCATAAAGATAAATCTTTCAAAAAAGTAGATAGGAAAAGGAAAATAATGGGGAACTAGTCAGTTCATAAAAATATTATTTTAGTCACCTACTAGGTTTATGAAAAATGGTTTTTGTTGCCAAAGATTTTTGAACTAAGAAAGAAAACAAATCAAGTAAATGGGTACCAATTTGGCATGGGAGAGTATTAAGGTACGATAAATGTTTGCATGAATCATTGGTACTCATCACTTCTTTCAGTGAGAAGATAGGAATAGGAAGGGGGCTTCTTCTCAATTTTTCCTTTAATTCGGAAACTATTCAAGTAATTGGAACCAAATTGGAACTCAAACACCCCTCATGAGTAGGAGTTATATTTCTATGATGATTTACGAGTTATTTTTTTTTTCGATTATAGTCGTTTTACCATTTTTATGGCATTCGCGACTTTATCAACGTTACAGTTGGCGGATCGTTATTGAAAAACTCATCCGGTACAACTGTGTTCGATGTTTACTCTTGGGCTCGAACTCGCGGACATCGGCTCAGGAGACAACAGACTTGCCAACTGAGCTATATCACAAGCCACATTTACGAGTTATGTTTTTTATGATTATTTTAGACCAGGATTGTTCGAACTTCAGAAAATGATAAATCTCACAGATCACATCACTTTCACATAAACGGTCCAATGATCGATCCGTCTAAAAAATCATAGCTTGAAAATCAAAATCTGATGGATCCATTTTTTTCCATTTAAACTAAAGGGAGCAAGCTTTATTAAAAAAATGGAAATTAGGGACACGAAATTATCGTAAAAATGGTTATTTGAAGTCGGTATGAATCGGATATGATAAAAGTCCGTCATGTTTGCAGATTCTGAAGACGATTTCACTCAATTTGCTCTCCTGGCGAACTTCAAGTGGGAAAACAGCCTTGTTGTTCTCTCTACAACCAGCAGAATAACCAGATTGCTAAAAATCAGATGGTGCATTTGAAAGAATTGTCCAATGAAAGAAGTGAGAGAAGCAGCAAATATTTTCACTGGCAACGGTTTACATGTGATGAGAGCAAAAACATCACGGGGCTGCATCGATATAGATTTTGTTTATGTATCCTGTGACCAACATCTATTTGCTAAGTGTTAGTGAATTTCGTTTTTAACATTTTTTTCCTCAGATTTAAGCTTTTTTTGCCTTGAGAGCATTAGAAATAAAAGCTCAAATCTGAAAAAAACTAAAATCTGAGAAAAAAAGCTTAAATCTAACAAAAAACCTCTAATTTGAGAGATGTGCTCCACGCGGGTTGAGTAGAGTTGCGTGGGTCTGAAAAACTCGCGCTCTCTTGCACTCTTTCAGTATGCACCAGCGATGCCACACATACCGATTTTTGGCTAAACATACCGATTTGTAGGATTGTTATCCAAACATACAAATTTCCTACAAAATGTTTTTCTGATGAGCTCACTCCCACTCCTCGAAGATTAGTTGAGTTTCTCTAAAATAAAAGGTGTCAAAATTTCATACGAACACACATTGCGGAACAAATACGAGAATTCTCGTTTTTAAGCTTAGCGCGAATATGCTACTCTTAGAAGAAAGCTCAAATTCGTTGATGGAACCCTAGTCTACAAAATTGAACATAACACTCTCAGTGACTCAAATGTAGTAAATATGTAAAATTTGGTCCAGCGAATTTTATTATAAAGAAAGTCGAACTTCGGAGTTTTTTCGGCTTGGATTTCCTCGCAATCCTCAATGTGTTAAGAACAAACCTATCCACGGATGTATACATTTGTGAATGTTTCATGGAAATTTTAACCGATACCCTCATTCAGAAAAAGCATTCAATTTGACTTTATCTCATTTTGCACTGAACCGATTTTTAAATATAACCAGATGCAGTGTATGATTTTTTATGTCAACCGCAAAATATCGATTTTTATACCGATTTTAAGGATTTCTATACCGATTAAAAATTTTTGGAGGTTTTAAAATACCGATTAAAATGTGGCATCACTGGTATGTGCGAATAAGATGTCGAATATCGTCCAGAGAAGTAGGCGTATACCAAACTGTCATCACGAGTTTTATTCGGCTCCGTAATTTTTGAATCTAATTTCAAACAAATCAACACATTTTTAACAACCAAATTCAATTTATATGTTCTGATTTCTCCAAAGAAACCGTTTATGTGATAGTCCCGAGTAGGAATTGTGCAAGAATCTTTCGAAGAAGTGCACAAAATTTTGAAGTTTGCTGAAGTTCACAAGAAATGTCATCGTAGCGAGAAAAAGAACCCAGATGGCATGAATTAAACAACAGATTTGTATCTACGTCAAGCTTCGGTAGTTTATGATGAGATCAATCCATTATTTTTTTTCCTTTTTTTGTTTGAACCTTTTTAACAACCTACTGTATAGTCATAAAAAAAGGACAAAAAAAGGAACTCAACGCATCTTTCTTCCCCTTGGTTTTCATCACATGGTTGGCGTGGCCGTAGTTGTATCTGAAATGCATTGAATATGTAACAGATACAACGTTGAAGAGAAACATGAAGGACACAAGTTTTTCATTTTCCAGGATGCTTACAACTTTTGCCCATGGTGATGTTAGAAGATGCCGAATATCGTCCAAATCGAACAGTTCTTATTGTTTAAGCCAGTAGTTAAAAATAAGCATGTAGATTGCCTTCACTTTAGTAAGTAAATGCTGTTATTGTTAGTTTTATACGATCATTCTAGAATAAGCTTGCCAGATTGCTCGGTTTTATCCGGGTTTGCCCAGATATTTGATGCAAACTTCCGAGAAAGTCCGGTCCGGCCCGGTTGCCCGGATATCGTGAAAAAAGTCCGGATATTGCCCGGATTTTTTCACCATTTTCACAAAGAAACCAAAAAAAAATCAAAGTTTTTGAGTAAGTTTGAGAAAAATCGATTAACGGTATGGACATTTTTAACGGTTGTTTCAAATAATTACGCTGATTTACTTTTATAAACCTTTAAATATGTTAGTGTTCTAAAAGATTTTTTTTTACATTTATAAAATATTAATTTCATTTTTTTTGCATTTTTTCTTTGCTTTTATATATAATAACAGCTAAATTTTGCCCGGTTATTGCCCGGTTTTTGGATTTGAAAAATTAAAATCCATGCCCGGATTTTGCCAGGTTTTTTTGAAAAAAATGCCCGGAATTGCTAGGCCCGGATGGGAGTGAAAAAAATTCTTGCAACCTTATTCTAGAATGCATATGAAACGTATTACAAAATTTTTAAGAATTATCCCCACAAAAATGTTTGCCTGGGAAAAGCCAGGGGCTCCCTGAAAAATTTAGCATCACTTGAAAAATAAACAAGCAAAAGCAACCAGTGTTGCCATAGGAGAGCAAGTGGTACGAGAGATGATTATATGATTATTTTAGACCCCTTCATACTTCCAATCGGGATATAGGAAGGAACAAAGGAGGCTCCCATACAAATTTTTTCGCACAACCCGAAAACACCCAGCAAACATGAAATCGTATCAGAAATGATAACTTAAGTTGATTGCAATGGTATTTCGAATCGCAATTCCAACTGCATGGTTGGAAAATCGTATAAAATGTCGTTGGAAGTCAGTTTATATCGGATATCCACCATGATTGTAAAATTTTAAATGATTCTGCTCCTGCACGAACTTCACGTGAGAAAATCATCGTCATGTTCTATCTGCAACCAGCAGTGCATCCAGATGACAGAAAATTAGATGATAATTGAAAAATATTGACCAAAGAGAGAACAGGGAAATATTGTCACTGGCAACGATGTGAAGGCTATGAGTGCAAAATCTTGCGCTCTCTTGCATTCTTCCGATAGGTACGAATAAAGTGTCGTATACGCCTAATTGGTGTAGATTTCGTCGCTTTACAATAAAATGAAATTAATGTATGTATATTGCCTACATTTTAGTAGGTCAATGCTGAACTATATCGAAACACCATAAGAATATAGCTGCAGAAATGTTTGCTGGGTAATAAAAGAACAATGTTGTTGTAAAACTTATTAGCATTTTAACCAATGAAAACATTTTTTTATGAGAAGGTTTTAGGATACAAAAAACTGGGAGTGATAATTAGAAACTCCTACTCTCTTCAAGCTGTGCTGGAGGGAAAAAGGAGGGGTTATATGGCATGTGACGTTATTTAGATACGAACAATGTTTTTATGGTAGTTCGTGAACCCTCCCCCTTTGGAAAAGGGAAAGTGTGAAGAATTCATACCAGTAACACATTCAATTTGATATAATAAAAGAACTTATGCAGAGTTGAAACAGAGTATAAATTTCAGATCTTGAAAAACGAATAAAGAGATCAATTTTCAGTTAAAAAATATGAAATTATCTTTGATCACCATTTATGCTATTGAATATTGTCAAAATTTGATTTGAAACAATGCCTACAAAAATATCAAAATTGAAATAATTTTTGCAAACTTTATTTATTTTTGGAAGTTGCAGCAAAGCTCACCAAGACAGCTTGTTATGATTTCATCTTCGTAGGGGTAAAAAAACAAAACAGATCCTTTATTTAGACCTTATCATCTGCAATGATCCGTTTCAAATAAATTGTTGTATTAATGAACCTTTCAGCTCATTTAATGTTCTTGCAATGACTTAAAATTTCATTTTCTATTAGTTTCATTAGTGACACTTAATCTTGTGGCATTCGTGTCACATTAAAATTTCATGTTGATAAAAAAAAATACATAAGCTGGTCCAAAGTTTTGTCCTCCGGATCCGGTTTCAGCTTGGATATTTTTTGTTCAAGATGCTGCTTTCCTCTCCATACTTCCGAATCGAACTTGAAACCTCAGTATTCCAATGAACTTCTTTAACCTTCATCAACTGACACAGCGAAATTTAGGGGAAAATACACAATATTATTGTGCTTGTTCAAGAATATGCTTCTCAATTAAAATAAAAAATAAACTCCGAGTTTTAAGTTGAACTTCAAACAACAACATACAGCAGAAATCAGCTGATTAAACATTGTTAGAAATTACTAAGGTTGTAATCGTGTTTAGACATAATAAGACACCCTACAGTTGGGCTGATTTTATTGTTGCATTGATTTTCTTGCAACCAAAGGATCCAGTAAATTTAATTCAGGGGTTCATTTAGTCGTGAATTGAGATATTTTTGACGTGTGAAAAGTTCAGTGTTACTTGTTCTCTACATGGCGACCCTAAAAAGAAGTATTCAATATTATTCGTCACATTGCATTTAAATCTCATTAACGACTCCATAATTTCATTCCAGACTTGTTTTGAAAATGCTCTCTGGAGATAGTTTGTTTTTGATGTTCAAATTTCAAATCATTAACATATTCTCAGTGAACCAAGAATAAAAATTAAATAGATTAAATTACCCTTTTTTGTGCATTAAACCGAATCGCAATTAATTTTTCCACACAATTAGTTACGCTACTAGACTTAAGAAACCTTTTTTTGGAAATGCCAGAATTATTTAAGAAATTTTCCCATTTTTTGGCCAAAAAAACCTAATCTTTTGAAACAATTCTGTGCTAAAAAAACTCACGAGAGTATGCAAAAATTTCTCGTCAATTTCAGTTTGCACCGCCAAATGAGCCCTCATTTAATAATTTGTTTCAATAAATCATGCTGCAACTGATGCAATCAACCATCAGTAGTCAGCGCTCGAGCTTAATAGGAACGCAAAAAAAGGAAAAGGAAAGAACAAAAAAAAACGTTGCAAAAATCACGCTCCACCGTTTAGTTGCATCCGAAAAAAAAAATTAAAACATTACCCGAAAACTGTTGCCCTGCACTAGTGATTCAAATGGACTGCCCCCTTTGGAGGAAAAAGCAAACTTCAAGAGAAAATTTTAAAAGCTTACGACGACCCATCCGAAACTGCACTTATCCAATTAAACTCGTTATCGGGCATACAACCAGAGACACATAAACAGTTTGGGTCGACGTCATTTCGCATTTTGTCGAGCTGGGGTAGTTTCTTTATGTGATTGGTATCATCAAAATTACCCAAACTTGCTTCTCCCAGAGGGCTGGCGAAAGCATTGAGCCAAAAGAAAAAAAGGGAAAATAGCATAATAAAAATATTCGCGATATCGTAGTCATCAGCATCATCATCATCGTCAGCGTCATCTTCGTCATCCTTTCTCATAAAATTGAAATAAATTCCATCAAGCAAATTTTCGGCAGCAGCAGCAGTAGGTACACCATTAGTTGGGCAGCTTGTTGCAAAATCTCTCGACCATTTTTGGCAATGTCGGTTTAGCGTTCCAGGCCAGACAAAAAAAATTGCAGGTCACTGCTCGAGTCTGGCGGTCATTCGGGCTTACACAATCTACGCTCGCCACCCATCGAAAGGTGGATTCGTCGAGATTTTTCGCTTATTCACGGAATTTTTTATGAAACTTTGATAAAAATTTACAATTTGTTTTTATTTTTACATACATTTAGACACTGTGAGTCACTGTGTTGGTCAGTTAACTACTAAAGTTTTGGGAAATTCGTTGCATAATAAAAACCAAACCGACATCCAACTGAGATGGAAATGAGGGCAATTCCACAATGTCAACCTCATAAACCGAGTACTGTTTTCCGTTTTCCTGCACTTAATGGTAGCAGCAACAGTTTTGTTTGATGCCTGGTATGTCGGAAACAACTTGCAACTCAGACATCCGTTAAAATCATCGATACGTGAATGAATATGTGGAGAACATTAACCATGGCCAGATGGAGCCATTATGCGGACCAACTGGGATTGGCCAAGATTTATGGCTCTCGGAACAATCATTAACACGCTTTCCGTTTCCTTTAACGTATAAAGGACCAAGACTTGTTAATAAGATATTTGACAGAATTACGATACTGATTCAGAATAAGATTTGTCTTTATTTGAGAGATTTTCAGCCACAGACCGGTAATCCTCTGGCCCCGATTAACATATTTAATTTACTTAAGTCATAACTTTAATAGACGCAAAACACAAATTTGGAGCATAAAAGAGTGAAATACGCTAAATTATATATAAAGATTTCACCTTAGAAGTTAAAGGTGTTCGGATCACAAAACGGTCAAACTAAATAGCGTGATAATCGAACACCCTCTATAGTAACGTAGACATTTGATATGTTTGCTCGAACATCGAAAAAATATCGTCTCTAACAATATTTTGTTTATTTCTTTTCAGGTAAACACAGATGTCAACATTAACAGTATGATTAACTATGTGAGTAGATATTCAAAATTATTAACATATTGTATAGCCTTAAGACCTATTTTTATGGCCCTCATAAATAAATGGAATGAAACCTTCACGAAAATTAAAAAGTCAGTATAATTATACAAAAAAAATAAGCATTTTTGTGCCCAAATGGTAAAGTGCAAAATGAGTTCCAGGAAATTTAACGGTTTTTACTGTTTTTTTTTTCAATTATTACAAACTGAATATGATGAAATTTACTTATTTTTAAGACGTTGCAGAAAAAGTGTCCTGAATCTCCCAGAAAAAAGAATTTCCAAAATTACTTTTTCATCAAACACTCGAAATTTGAAGAATTGAATTCGTTCTAGGACATCCATCAATTACGTTACGCTCCTAGGAGGGAATGGAGAAAGCCCGAGTGTTACGAATTGTTAAATAGGATATGTTCATCTTAACGTAACGATTTTTTTCTGTTGAAAAATTTCATTTTATTTGCAGCTGTTCTGATTTTATGCAACAGCTGGTTTTTATCCCTTTCTCTTATAAGGATTCTAAGAGAGACTTCTTTAGCTCTATCTTGAATATCCAAGAAATAACCATTGAAAAACGAATACAGACTAGGGTGGTCTAACCGGTTTTACCGAAACCGGTAAAACCGGTAAAACCGTCCATTTTCCAATATCGGAAATACCGACTTTTGGGACGGTAAAAAACCGGTATTTCCGGTAAATTTTCATCATTCTTTAGCATTGTATTAAAATTGACACAGTAAAAAGAATGTTTTACCAAATATGTATGAGTACAAATACCCAAATTTTGAACCATCAGCTTCAAAATCTAAGCCCAATAAACCTTACTGCAAGGTTTATGTGACATTTGATTATTGCTAAACCTTGTCGATGTAACTGTTTTAATATGAGATATAGTGGCGTTCAGAAGAGCATTGAAAAGCTACCATCTCTCTTAGATGATATTTCTTCATGAAACTTTATACGTTTCAGATCAGCTATCGAACTAACGCTCTACAACATTTAAAGACAGGGCTTGTGATATAGCTCAGTTGGCAAGTCTGTTGTCTCCTGAGCCGATTTCCACGAGTTCGAGCCCAAGAGTAAACATCGAACACAGTTGTACCGGATAAGTTTTTCAATAACGATCCGCCAACTGTAACGTTGATAAAGTCGCGAATGCCATAAAGATGGTAAAACGACTATAATCGAAAAAAAATAATTTAAAGACTGCACAAGTGTACAATGACTGAAAAAAAGAAACAGCTGCAAGAAATTTAAGATTGCTTCACAATAATCACTGTATTTTTCATAGAAAAAGTGGAAATTGGTCAAAAGATGCCAAAATGTTTTATCTATAAAGAGGCCAAGCTTATCAAAATCGTTCGAAGCGGTGCCGGGCCTCTAAAATTTAAAATTTCAAACCAAAAATGTTGAAAAGTGATAAGAAACTTCCTACTTTGTATTTAAACATAAAATGTTTCAACAGAGTCAGCATTTAATCACTTGTTAAAATGTTTGTATGAAATTTGCCTATAAAATTTTTCAAGGTAATTGATGGAACTCTGTTGTTCCTATTTTTAACGCTGATGAAGCATTTTCTATGTACAGACAACGCAGTTAAAAAGTTTTTTTTTAATTTGCAACAGTATTAAATATAGCAACAAAGAACGTATGGATCAGATCCAAACAATTATATTTATTGCCAAATTTTTACTGGCTTTTTAATAGATTTTTATTTATATTTGTCCGTTTTAAGTTTGGAAGGCAAACTTAATGCGATAACGACCTAGGTTGCGGAGAAAACACCCGTATTTTAGACAACAATGATTTGTTATTCTGTGAGTCAACCAAAAACTATGTAATAGTGTTTTGAATTTTGTTTATTAATAAAATAAGTCATTTTCTTTTAAAATTAAAAGTCTTTTTGTATTCAAATTTCATATCATTTTCATGAAAGACTATAAAAACTTTAAATAAATCTGTTCAGTTTGTTCTTAAATCTGAATACTGTATTATAAAGTATAGGACAAAAATCTTTAAAAATTATATAGTATTTTATATTTTACATTTTTATATTTTCTGCAACCTAACAGCAAAGTTATAATGTTTATAATTACGATGATAAATATTGTAACTATCATGAGGATGATGATAGATTTTTGACAAAGGGATAATTTAACCCTCCAAAGCCGTTCGGGTCAATATGACCCGAAGCGCACATTTCAAACTTCTTTATCATCATTCCAATATACTGATGAACTGGTAGTTTTGACAGACCAAGTATGTTCTATGAAAATAATGATCAAATTAAAGCCAAAAAACTAAAATTTGAGTTTTTAAAATCGGTTCATTGAGAAATGAAATACAGCTAAGCAAAGCCAAAACTGGATGTCGTTTTTTTTAAGTAAGACTTTTTTCTACCGGATGATCTGTCATAGCGGTAAAAACTTTCATTGGACCCCAACATATCTATACATTGTTGGATAGATGGATTCTTGACAATTTGAAACATCAATGAAATAATTGAATACAGAAAAGCTGTCAGAAGTTATGAGTATTTTAAAAATAAAATTGATTTTTCGGACTTTTAACTTTCTGAACCAGTTTCTGAAAACCTGGTAATATATATCGACTTTATTTTGAAATGTTGAGTAATTAGAATAAATTACCTACACAATGAATATAATATCATCAAAATCGATTAACATTTACAGCCAGGAAAACGAAATCAAATTACAACTCATATTTACCCGAAACGGATATTTAGCGAACGGCTTTGGAAGGTTAAAGGCACAATGCCATCTATTTCAATTGAAAATGTTGCTAAATCTATTACGTTAAAATTACTGAGCATCTTATACCATTACAACTACAATATAATGAAATCTTTTCATGAATTCGATATACTTTGAAAAATACCGGTTTAACCGGTTTTATCGGTTTTATAAATTACAAATACCGAAATACCGGTTTTGAAAAAAATCGGTAAATCCGACCACCCTAATACAGACCCCGTTCGTTTTTGGCAACGGTTTTTAGAAACAACATCACATTTTAGTTTTTGCTATAACAGGACCATTATAATTTAGACAAACACTGAAAATAAGTTTTTACGTTCCGAAATGGTGATGAAATACAACAAAAAATACAAAAGTTTAAAAAAAAAATTATAGTACTAAAAATAAACAAAAAGATGAAAAAAAATAAAAAAAAATCTAAAACAAATACAAATAAATGACTAAAAATGATAAAAAAAAAACAACTGAAAAATGATGAAAAATGACAAAATCAGCGAATAAGACAAACAAGAAAAGTACAAAATGCAAAATGCATCAAAAACATGAGAAAAATAATAAAAAAAAATATTGAAAATACTCAGAAATTGACTAAAAATATCGTTTATAATAATAAAAATAATAATTTTGTAAAAACAAGGAAAAAAGTTTAAGAAAAATGGTGTATTAACACTTTCGAGACCCTTTGTTTATTTACAGTAAGACAGTTCTAATAATAGTTAACAAAACAAACAAAAACTTTAGGGCTTCTATGTAACTTTCTCTACTCAGAAAAAAAGTCCAAAGCTCGCAACATTTTCGGAAATTTCAATCGTTTTCAAAGGTGGAATTATTAGGATTTTCATTGACCATTTGGAGGAAATCAATCGAATTTGGGTCGACGGACTTGAGCAACAAACGTTTTGGAAAAAAATGTTAAGTCAGGTAAAACGGACACATAAGTTTCTCCAGATATATCAACATTTTTATTGGTTTGAATCTCCATTTGCTTTCAGAAGACCTTGGCAAGAGCAATTGTCTATCAAAAAGTTTTCAGTATCTCAAAAAGGCCATAAAAGCAGCTTAAAGTTGATCTTTGGTGAAAATAGTGCCTACAAAATACGGAATTACGAAAACCACACTGCAAGGTTGCCGAAATCAAAGAAAAATCTGTATTATCACAGAATTTTGAGCAAAATTTCGTCACAGAATCTGTGTCACAGATTACAAGAAAAAAAATTGAAAAAAATGTGAAAATTTTCACAGAATTCACAGATTTTCAAAATTTTGTTGAGATTTCCAAAATTATATTTTTTTTTGTCATTTTCGACTTTTTGTTTCTGACTATAATTTATGAAATTATGAAAACAAAGTAATGTAATTTTTTTTTCAATTAACCCTTTCAAAAATTTCCAATCTGTTGATGTTTTACATGATTTCCCTATGATT
Source organism: Uranotaenia lowii (assembly GCF_029784155.1). Classification (NCBI taxonomy): domain Eukaryota; kingdom Metazoa; phylum Arthropoda; class Insecta; order Diptera; family Culicidae; genus Uranotaenia; species Uranotaenia lowii. The sequence goes on from NC_073693.1 coordinate 113,012,352, forward strand.
TTCATAGAAAAAGCGTCACAGAAAACCGTCACAGAATTTTTGGTTCAAATTACAGAATTCGAGATTTTTTTAGTCAAAAACACAGAATTTTTATCAGCAACCTTGCCACACTGTACTGCTACCGGATTCGAACCAGTTGGTTACGTGTTGGTCTAAAAACATTCTCTAATGCTTAACTCACAAAAGTAGTAGAACATTTTCAAGCATGTTGATTGCTAGAAAAACAGTCTTGTTGATGGAAATTTACTGATTCCTATGATTGATGTGATAGCAAACAACCTAAACTGCTCATCTGATCGAAAACTGCAATTGAAAATTCAATATCTGATTTTCTATTGCGATTCTACCGTAGGGTGTCCGTCTTGCCCAACTTTTCATTGTAGAAGAGGGGGTTAAAAATTTCATTTGTTGCGTTACGTTATTAATGGTGCCGCCTTGCTTCTATTTAAAAACAAATATGCTAACCCAGATTGTGTATGCCAGAACAGCCATCTTATCACGATTGCCGCTGAGATATATCACGATGTCTGATGAGGCCAATGCTCCGAAAGTTCACTGGTCCGGTTAAACTACGGAAGTTTCCCTTGCGTTCGATATTCGGACGGTTAAAAATACACGGCTCTTGAACGATTCGGTGATAAAGTCACGGGGAACAATTTATTCTTAACTCTAACACTCAACGATAAGACAATAGACCGCAGTGGACTGTATAATTATCAAAAAACAATACGACTCACTGACCCGGGTGACTAATTGGTTCTAACCCTTTCGCTATTACATGGCTATCAGCAGCTCGCAGTTGTCGATCCAAACCGATTAGCTCTCGGTCAATTTTATACCTATATGGTACACACGCACTGCTTGCCGTGATCAAGCAGATGCGTGTGGCAGATATAAAGCAATAATGTTGCTGGTGGCCGACGTGATTCCTTTATCAATTGCGTTGTGCGCGCACTGTCGTTTTGGCGCGAACATACCGCCCGCCTTGAGTTCACTCAAAACTCAAACAACGGTAACGGTGTCCAGGATTATCTACTCAATCCACATCTTCGATTTTTCGCCTTGGGGAGACGAAACCGATTCGTCTTGGTGAACCATGGCTGCTATGCTGTAAGTTGATTTTGGTGACATATGTTTTCTTGTGATGTGGCCCCCAAGACTTTGACGAAACAGCTTCGTCAAAACCGTAGTGTGCCCCTCACGGGGGCTGAAGTGGCTTAGGTTTCGAGTAGTCGAACAGCGACACGATGATACAAGTTCGTTCGTACAAATCATAAGGAATCTAGCAACAGATGATTCACGTGGTGACCAGAATCCGTGGAACCCTGTGGATAAGAATAATATGGCAATTTCTTCATGCTACTTGTGGTTAGGGAAAACGTAACTTTAATGTTGCCCCCTGGCATTAACGGCTAACAGCCGCTGCTAGCCAATTGCGCCCCTACTGGGGGCATACTTATCTTGTGAAGAAATTCCTCTGGCCTGGCTTGATTGGAATGGGTTGCTAAACGATTGAGGTGGTGCAAATCCTACATAACAATCCTGGACGTATTTGGTACACGGTGCGATGCATGAACCCTGGCGGAGAAAAACTACTGTAGGTTCCGCGATCAAACAAAAAGAGAAGTACATAACTTAGTAAGTGGCCCCCTGGCAGAAACGGCCAAAGCGCCGCTATAGCCAACAGTGCCCCTCATGGGGGCGAAAAATACTTTGTTTACTAGGTACACGAACAAACGATTGAGCATAACGTCGGCCTTCACATTTCGACAATCCTGGACTTCAGATGAATGGTGCTTTGTACGACCCTGGCGGATGAATGGTGCTTTGTACGACCCTGGCGGAAGAAAAACACTGTATGTTCCGCAAACAAACAAGATGGGTTGAACGTAACTTAGCAGTTGGCCCCCTGGCAAAACGGTCAAGTGTGCCGCCAGTGCCAACAGTGCCCCTCATGGGGGCGAAAAATACTTTGTTTATACAGCTGTCCAGGACGACATAAGGTGTTTTAATAGTGTTTCGAAGATTTTAAACTGCATATCTCGGGTACTGCGAAGAGGAGTAGGTAGGTGTTTCGTTGGTCATTTCAAAGGTGTTGTATAATCCTTGGCCTTCGCACGCAACCATATCCTACAATCCATCGGGGAACCAATGCTCTGTAGATTCGCTGCAGTCTGTCTCTGAATTTTAGCCAATACAATTTGTATGCATGTTTACATGATCCGTCACAAGAATACTTTATATTCCAAAGCTCTAGGAGGAGCATGTTTACAAAGACGATTACAGAGCTTGCGAGAACTTCAACATCGAACAAACAGACAGCAGTCAGACAGAAAAATATAAGCGCAAATCTCCAAAATGGTGGTGTTAAACAAGGTGAATCATTAGCTATTTTTCCAGTAGGTGTCATAGCACTACAAGATACAATTGGTGTTTCCGGTAGCTCTCCTGCGACGATCCATCCAAGATGAGTGTTTTGTAGCATTAGGCCGGCATCATCAATCTTCATCTGGTTCGGTAACAACACATCGTAAAACAAAGACACTCCTATCACAATATCAACAGGGCTCGATTGGTTGAAATCAGGATCTGCAAGACTGATAGACGGCGGCAGTTTCCAGGTACTGACATTGATGCTACTTTGGGGCAAATCCAACGTGATTTGCGGTAGCACATAGAATTTTCTCTCAGCGCTAGTAAACGAGGATGTACAAGACAAAACACGAGCCAGGACCGACTCTTTCGAAACATTCGTACAACCTCCAACACCTCTCACGGGAAGACTTTCTCGAAAACGTACGAAGTTCAGCTTTTTCGATAAATCCTCGGTCATTAAACAGATTTGGGACCCATTGTCCAATAATGCACGAGCTGAGACAGTGTTTCCGTTGCTATCGGCCAGCTTGACAACGGCTGTCGATAGAATAGCAGTATGGGTGTTCTGTTGTGTACTAAGTAGTGTAGTAGTGTGGTGACTAACAGTGGGCGTGTTTGTGGGAGGTGGCTGATGTGTAGATTGGGAGTTAATTGGTTCAAGTTGGTAGTTATCTGTCCGGGACTGATCGTGTTGCGTATAAGGTTCACTTCTTGTTTGACTATTCGCGCGTTGAGGTCTTCGAGTGGTTTGAGAGAAGCTTGGGATATTTGACCGGCTATTTTGATACGGAGTATATGGATGCAGATGGTAGTGATGGCGTTGTCCACACTTCGAACAGGAACTACGCGAACAATCTGCCACAAAATGATCGGATTCTAAGCAATTGAAACAGAGTCCCAACCTTCGGACTAAAACTCTACGGTCGATCACTCTCATCTTATTGAAACTCGAGCAGTGTTCTGCCATGTGTGGTCCTTTTCTGCAGATAGGGCAAAGGCTCGGCACAGACATCATGCTGTGGCTGATGGGTACCCTCGAATTCCACTGATTTTCAAATATATTCCGACTGGCCGTTGACTGGAGAATCGAACACAGGTTTTCTAGGAACTCTGCCATAGCTTCGAAGGAAGGCACGTCTTTAGAAGCGTGATGAGTTTCCCAGAGACGGTACGTTTCTGTGTCCAACTTCTGTGATAACATGAACGCCAGCAGCGTGCTCCAATCGCTCGTCCTCTGGCCCAATTTCTCTAACTGCTGAAGGTTAGTTTTGAAAGTCGTTAACAGTGCATTCAATCCTTCAAAACTTTCAATTTGCATAGCAGGTGCTGCAAGCAGCGCCTTCATGTGCTCCTGGGCTATCAACTTGTGGTTTTCGTACTTCGATTCCAAGACGCTCCAGGCAAGGTTGTAATTGATCGCTGATACCTGAATTTGGTTGATCTGGAGAAGCGCATCATCTCTCAACGACGTACGGAGGTAATTGAACTTGTCCATTTGATTCAGCAGCGCGTTATCATGTATCAGGGATCTGAAATTATCACGGAAATTTATCCAATCTGGAAGATTTCCTGAGAAAGTTGGCAGCGTCAATTCAGGGTACTTTGTGTGAGAAGGCAAAACAGAGTCGGAAACGGCGATTCTATGTGAGGGCTGAACAGGGATGAACTCCATCTTTAACATCAGCTGTTGTTTTAAGGAAAAGTACCTATTCACGAACTCCTTGAACACCTTCGCATTTTCCTTTCTTCTGGTTTCCTTCTTGATCGCACGTGCCTCGTCATCGGCATCTTCATTTTCCAAATCAATATCTTCACAGAGCGTGTCAATTTGAACCCGTAATTCACAAAACGTGTTGTAAGCCTCGTCCAGTTTGGCTAATCGTGGTGGGAGTGAACCTTGATCCTGAACAGCTTCGTACTCTTCCAGAAAATCGTCCAAACTTTCCAGCAGGTTCCATAGAATTCGTTCTTTCTTTATAAGACGTCGGAGATCGTCCGCCATTTTGTATCACAAACACTTGTTAGTAAATGATTTCAAAATAACTCCCGAGACCTCAAACGACAACGATTTTGATTTGACAGAAGGAAACAATTTTCTGATCACTTGATCAGTTTAAGTCAAACATAAACTTGCTACTTTTTGGCTTACAGTGTCAACCGGATAATGAATTCTAAACACTCCACAATCTAACAAATCATACAAATTTTGGTACTATTTTGCCAATCAATCAATGCTATGCAACATGCTGCAAAACGATCAACAAAGCATTCGGAATCCTCGCGTTCAAGCCACCTCAACCACTCAAAATTATGATTCGCACACACACAAACTATCTACTAGTACTTATCTTATCGCAGCCTCAAATCCTCTGGTTGATGTCGAACCCTTCATTTAATCAGCACGAACGACGTATATTCCAGCACCAGGGGCTCCATTCCGTTGCAGTGATGCTGATCAATATTTCACTTCTTCGGGAACTTGGCCGCGCAATTCCCAAACAGCACAATTTAAAAAACTTGCACAATACAATTATCCGAACAATTTTCAATAAAAAGTTACACTTTTTCGGGCACAAGTATTATATTTTGGAAAACAGCTTCTCAACAACAACTTTCATGTGCCGAATAAACTCCCAAATACATCACTTTTTACCCGGGGCGACTTTAATTTGTTTCACTCGCTCAGGGGGATAGTAGAGTTACTCAGGTGAACCACAAACTTTTTGGCTTTAATTTGCCTCTGATTGATCACTTAAAACCCGCCAAGGCTCCCAAGATACACAAAATCACCGGAAACCGGTCAACCCAAGCCCGCGGAATCCAAATTGGATCAACCCAAGCCACCCGGTAACGAAGAAACCCGTGTTAAATATGGCAAACCCAGACTAAGCCGGCCAACACAATAAGATCTTCTTCACGAGCCGTTCACACACAAAGGGTTCACAAATAGAACGCGCATAAACTCCACGGGGTTATCCGGTCGCTAAGGACCAAATGATTAGGCCAATGCTCCGAAAGTTCACTGGTCCGGTTAAACTACGGAAGTTTCCCTTGCGTTCGATATTCGGACGGTTAAAAATACACGGCTCTTGAACGATTCGGTGATAAAGTCACGGGGAACAATTTATTCTTAACTCTAACACTCAACGATAAGACAATAGACCGCAGTGGACTGTATAATTATCAAAAAACAATACGACTCACTGACCCGGGTGACTAATTGGTTCTAACCCTTTCGCTATTACATGGCTATCAGCAGCTCGCAGTTGTCGATCCAAACCGATTAGCTCTCGGTCAATTTTATACCTATATGGTACACACGCACTGCTTGCCGTGATCAAGCAGATGCGTGTGGCAGATATAAAGCAATAATGTTGCTGGTGGCCGACGTGATTCCTTTATCAATTGCGTTGTGCGCGCACTGTCGTTTTGGCGCGAACAATGTCTTTATTTGGACCTTAAAAAAGAATAAAAAACGGCATCTCTGAAAATTTGACACATTTGAGAGGGGGTCTGAAATAATTGTTTATTGAAGATTTGCAAAAAAAAACAAATATTTTTTCAAGTTTTCGTCATTATTGTTCCTAAGATCTTCAAATTCAACATTATTGAGCTTAGACTAAGATTGCCAAAAGCTTTTAACAGATTTTAAATCGTATTTTAGACTTCTAAGAAACATTTCATGAATATTTTTATAAAAATTGCTTTGATAAATTTCGTTTTGGGCGCAAATTTATAAAAATTTTGCTACATAATTTGTTTTTTTTTTATTATTTGGAAATAAAATGAATAAAACCGGTCAAAATCCTAACATTTGTAAATAAAATCTTTGGATCCGGGCCGAACCGAACTTTTCCCAAATTTTGTTTGAAATATACGGGCAAACTCGAAATAACTAGGCAATCGGGCAGCCTTAGCTTAGATGAGAAAAGATTCTTTCAAAAAGAGATTAAAACTTCAAAGGTTTCATTCAAAAACTTTGCAAAAATGTTAAATTTCATTAAACATTTAAAAATTAAAAAAATAACAAATATAATCTAGAATTAGCCATAAAATTAACTGGCAACACTGTAGCAAATAAACAAGAACATGGTAATAAAGGTATGTTCTCTAGATTAATTTCTATTCAAAACAGAATGTATTTTTGAGTTGGGTGAAGCATGTTACAATTCAATCGTTCTACAATATATTAATGCTCCCTGAAAAAAAATACAAGCTCGATTTTTATAGGTTTCAGAAATGTGACGAGGCCTTACGTAGAAGCAAATAATTTATTTAGAATTAATAACCAAAACTATTTAATAGATAATTATCACTTTCTTCATGGGGGTCTGTAGTTTTTGCACCACCTTTTAACATTTTGTATGGTAATGATTTGAAAAAATATAAATTAAATCACGTTTGCAACATATAGCTTCTGACTTCAGCTTACTTAGGCACCAGAAAAAAATATTTGGACTCTCAAAAACCAGTCTTTAGCCTTTTTTCTGATGCATGTTTTTTGCCCTTTTTTTCTTTTAGGGGAAAGGTTTCCTAAATGGGCCTATCGGGTTAAATGACCCTACGGCTGTTTGATGAAATGGCTGACTAGACAGCTTAACTGACCAATGCATTTTGAGGGTGATACGCTTAGAACATAAGGCAAGAAAGAATTTTATGAATATACAAACTCAAAAAAAAATTAAAAAATCATACAAGGTTTTGATACATTTTGATGTAATATTTAGACTTTTAAAAACTATACGTAAAGAAGCTTAAAACAAAAACTAGGATGGTTTTTGTTTCTTACTCAAATGAACTTAAGAAATTAAACATATTTCAGCTTTTGTGGAGGTTTAATAATGATTATATAGTGGAATAACAGAGTGTTTTTGTATGCCCCCATCATGTTTGTAAAATGCCTCCATAGTAAAATAACAGGTTAAATAGAATAAATAAATTATTTTTATCATTAAACCTTCAAATCTAAGCTCTGAATAACATCTTTGGAGAGAATTGAAGATCTAAAAACAGATTTGATAAAATTTTTCTTATAGATGAACTGCCTCCATAGTATGGCAACCCTAACTTATGTTTTATTCCATAAAATTATAATATACATAGATTTTTACAAAACTTCAGCTTTGTCGTACGGAAATTATTACTTTCTAGCAGTTTCAATGAAATTATACGGAAATATTGCCCAAAAAACAGAAATTTTGTTCAAAACATAAATAGGCGCATTTAGCCCGCACGGTTTGAGGTTCGGCATTTTGGAAAACATTTATAATAAAATCATTTTCTTGGAAACTGAAGAAAATTTTAACATAAAAATTACTCCAATGTATAGAAAACAGATGCCTGCACACGTGTATATAGTTTTTGTTCACATATTCTATGTGATATTTGATTAAATCAGTGTTCTGCTTAATAGGCGCATATAGCCCGCTCCTCCCCTACTTTGAATAACGTTAAACTAAATGAACTTTGTTCAATATTGTCTAAGAATCATTTTGGTAGAAATCAGTTGATACTTATTGGATGATAGAAATCTGACGATACGAGACCAAGGTCTTCGACAAAAAAATTCAGCAATAAATTTCCTTTAAATAATTTATAAATTGGCAGAAAACCCATTAGCAGGCTCGGTTCTATAGATAATGAAAAATTATGTTGATTTTCCATTACAAATTATTTAATTTTCCCATACAAATTTAACAGTGAAAATTGACTAATTTAGGGGAGAAAAGGGCATAAATAATTGCCCCTTTAAGAAGGACGCTAATTTTACAACAGAAAAAAAGCTATAATGTGTGATTTAATTGTTTCGTCTTAAGCCACTAAAAAAGTCAATTTCCTAATTGGCTGAAACTTGAAAAAGTAGATAAAACCATTTAAAAATGCATATTAAATATTTTTTTTACCGAAAGCTTAAAATCGAACAGTTAAGGAGCATAATGAGAACCGCCCTGGGGCACTATAAGCACCTTTAAACTGAGTTAAAGAGCTACAGCTTGACCAGTTTCATCTGACGATTTGACCTATTGGTAAGATGTCTGAGAGATAATCTGAGAACTCTAGTTCGATTCCTGGCCGTTACGATTTTTTTTCATTTTCCATTCCTGATCGATGCACGAAACGGTAATTCGAAGTTCCATCAAACAAAGCATAACAAAATAACGTATCTATTTCATTTTTTAAAATACAAACGATTCATACAAACTTATACAGTGAGTTTCTGAGGATTTGTTTCTGATTACATCTCCGATATTTTGCCAATAGGCCAAATCTTCAGATGTAAACTAGTCTAGCTGTAACTCTATAATTCAGTTGACTTAATCGAGATGAATTCGCTGCTAGATTCTACGGCAGAAAAAGTTCATCGTGCCCCGATCAAAGGTGCTCTGTTCGCCTCGAGTCAACGAGTTCAAGTAGAAACGTGTTTTAAAATTGATTTAGTGAAAAAGCAAAGGTATAATGATGGTGAAAAATTGAGGAATAATGTTTATATAAAATTGCAATGCGTATGTTAAAGATCAAGGTGTTTGACGGTTATTAGCGCTTATTTTCCAGTTGGTTTTTTAACATTTCTGTAAAAATGAAAAGAAGGTTTCTTTTTTGCAGAAAAATTAATACTAAAGGAACTTGAAAAGTGGTCTTCGTGAAAATTTATATCATAAAATACGTATTTCAGTAGAAAAATGCGGTTAATTTGCCCCGAGAGCTCGTTACAACCTAAAGATTATGCTAAAAATCATGGATTTTATTGCACCAAAACGAAGCATTTTTTATCCCAGGATTTGAAAAATTCAAAAAATGACCCCTTATCGACTGAGTCTAATGGTGGAATCGAAGAAGAATGCTTCGAAGATTAAATTTCAACCGTTCGTAATGTTCAAAAAAATTTTGAAATGTTTTTTTGTTTGGTAATTCCCCTCATTATCCGCGCTGAAATTATACCATGGTGAGGAAATCAAAACAAAAACAGTTCCGAAAAATTTTCAAACGCCAATTTAAACTTCATATTGCAACCATTTCATTCGATTCCACCATGTTACGAAACCTAATTTTGTTGCGTTTCCAAATTTTATACGAAATCTGATATTTTACATTCATTTGTAAAACTGTAAATGTATTTAAAAATTTAAACTATTTTGAATCAATATTTGCTTTGATTTAATCAAAACCCTGATATACCAGGCAATTTTTAAATGACTGACTAACTGACGGGGATCTCAAACTTGAATCGTTACGTGAAATCCAATCTGTGACCCCTACTTTACTTCCCGATTCTTTGGGCGAAAAATATCTTTCCTCCGTCAAAATTCAATCTACATGCATCATTCATGTTGAAAAGACCGACCCAGAATACGTATGCCTAAGCTGTCGGGAGGCTGTTGCTGTTGTTGTTGTTGTTGCTAGTGATGACGATGATGATGATGGCAATGGTGACGATAGAGTGACGATGTCGGTTTGGAGCGAATGGTTTTTCCCTTTTCCCGACGCAGGCAAGCTAACGAGACGGCGAGCGAGCTCCAGATTATGTGCCGTTACTACCAATTCGCCGAACTTTCAGGCCACCAAGAGCCTCGTTTCGAACAAGAAAGCGGAAGGACAGTTGTGGTCTAGACAAAGTGATCCGGTGGAGCAATGGAAGGAAGAAATGAGCCGGGGATACTGGATTTGTTCTTCAGCAAGGGTGGCAAAAAATCAATATTTGGGTCGCATTCGACGAAGAAGTCGCAGCAGCTAACGAAGCCTGCCGTTGCCTTGGTGACCAGCAGATGAAGAAAAGAAAAGTTAGAAGAATAAGTAACATGAATGGGGACTTGCCTAGGTTCTTGTGATTGGCTCAATACGATTGTAGGAGCACAGTTATAGGACTTTAAAAAAACATTCTTTATCTGACACTTTTCTAAAGTGTCCAACTATAAAAACTTTAAACAAAACTTTCATTATATTAGTCGTTTTGTGCCCTGGATTCCATTTCCCTGTCAGTTTCAAACCAACGAAACGGTTCCGCCCAAAGTCAACGGTGTAAACTTTGAAACCGGATAGAACTCACGCCATAAATTATTTATCAGTTGTTCGGTTCTTTTTTTCTGTGTGGAAAGTTTAGTTTTTGCAGTTGGTGGGATTGTTCACTGCATGTTTTTGATGGTGTTGTTTGATTTTGCCAAGTCGCTGCCCAATACGGTGCTGGTTGAGGCATTGTGGTTCGGTATTTGTGCTCCGTTTTCGATCGTTCCTACTCTAACTGGACTTGCCAAAATCGCCAGTTTTAGTTGTAACCGAAAGTGCAAAAAAGCTGAATGACGACTGGTACCGTTATCGGGGCTGGTTGGGTGGAAAAAGGAAAAGATTCTTTTTGGTTCTTGTGTGGTATGGTTCTGAAAAACAATGACCAAATATGTTTTGCATTTTGGTTGCGTGCATTAACAGAAAGGAATCCTGCATATTTCTACAGTTTTGTGGAATAGTCAGTCAACAATATGAAAATAACATGATAACCTTGTTATTGACGCAATTTCTGATGAAAAAAAAATAGTTTGATAACTATCGTTGTAAAAATGTTGAAAAATTACAGGAGACACCCTTGTGTATGCAATTATTGCTTTATAAATGCAATGAATTCATCCTACGGTTAGACTCATATTTTGAATTTTTCTTTGCACGACAAGATTCGCATTGATTTGTCTTAACGTGAATTGAGAAAAGGGAAGAGAAACATTTTCCAATTAAAGAGTGATAATCAAGAAATCTCGGAAATTCCCGAATCCCGAGGAGCGCTGAATAATCCCGAGAATTCCTTGTTGATAAGAGGTATTCAATGCAGGTTCAAGTGGTGGAATAAGGTTATCGTTAATATGCTATTTATCTCAATAAGGTCCTTTCGTAGGTATATTCTGCACAAGCGATTGATAAGTCCAAAATCGATCATCAATCTTAGGCAAAGTGCCAAGAGTGGGTTTTAACCGAGGGGTTGCGATAGAGAGAGAATTCTTTGCATTTGGAAAATAATGATCAAAATTTCATTAACTCATATCTTCTCATTTTCCCGCATAAATTGCAACAAATTACCACAATTTCAATCATTGGCTGCACAGTTTGTGTGATCATTGACGTATCTTCTCGCTTATCTCAGTGCCCCGGTTTCAACACCTCCTCTCAATTCGCTGTTGGAGAATGTTGAAGAGTATCATCGATGGCGAGCTTTTCGCAATATCAACAACTTCTTCCAGCCATCGGAAATCTGCCGTTGCCCTAACAACCTTCCGTAAAGTGCCAGAATGCCATTCCAGCACTTGAATGCGAGCTTAAGCATGCTGACTGCAGCGTAGTACAATAGCACACGAGTAACCCTCTCAGCGATCAGCTTCATCCAAACTCCGCTTCGGGCTAATCCTCTAGCTGGACTGGAACATTTCTCCACTACGCTGAACAATCTCGGCTTCGAATCCCGGCTACACTATACACTAGCGAATGATAATTCCACCAGCGATCGTCACTACGCGAATTGCCAATCGTAAGTTTCAAAATTCCCGAACCTAATGAATTGAGCTTTAAAAATTTACTCGACCTAAATTGGAAAAAATCGTTCAGATTCAGCAAAGAAAATGATTGTTATGACCAAGACTTTTATTTTCTTTAAACAGCTTGTTTTATCCATCCATAATTTCTTTCCTGTGGGACGTCCAAAACCAAAAGAGAAATTTAATTTTCTATTCATAAACCATTTCAACTTTTCCCGCGAATTTAAACAATATAAATTTTTTACATCTTTGGACCAAATTTTACGAATTTTCAATGAAAATACCAAACATACAGCGAATTTAATGGAACAAATTCAAAATTCCCTTACGGGAAAAGCTATATCTTGGTTTCCAGTCATTGTTAAGACTTCAAACTTTGTAAAGCATTAACTGGATAGTTCAACTTAATTGTGTAACAAATTCATTAAAAAAATTCAACCGAGAGAGAAATGACAGCTTGTCAAAGATAGAAAAGAGTGTGCAGCTTCACGCGATTTCATTCATTCAGTTTTGTCTACCGAAGAGTGTTTAAATCTTCTTTTTTTTTTTAATTTTTTTTTTCACGGGATCCCAGGAATTCAGAATAGCCTGGACATGGACGCTCTAGTGTCTTGTTGAGCGTCAGTGCTAAAATTAATTTTTCATAAATTTAACCTCTGCTCATGGTAAAAAAAGGACAATTAGCCGGTTAGAGCCATATAGACCCGGAATACTATTTTGGTTGTATTTTCAAAACTACGGAACCAATTTTCATAAACTATGCCATGTTGTAATCGTGTCCATGGTCACTATTTATTTATTAAGGATAGAATATTATTATTTCATGAATTTCTGGAAGTTTTGCCAAACGATAAATTGGCCAAAAATGATGGCATTAAGAACAAAAAGCGCGACCATACTGTTTCGAATAATAAAAATTTCCTTTATATGCTCAATTCGTGCTGACTTAAAAATTTATTTACTATCAAGAAAGTTTTTGGTTTCTAAATATCAAGTGCCGCGAATGTAAGTGTATAAAAACTGAAAATTTCTTGTTTTTTTTTTTAAATCATTGGTTAATTTTACTTAAATTTAGAAAATATGAATGAAAAATGACAGTGTTCGGCATCGCTAACTGAAAGATTAGCGCCGCTAATTAAATCGCTAACGCATGCAAAGTTAGCGATCTCTAATCAAAACAGCTAAATGAGCTGAAAAAGTTATCGCTTCAAGCTTAATGCGCTATTCGCTAATCGCTAACTGTTTATCAAGTTATGTATATTTTTTGAATTTCATGTTAAATCAGGATTTATGGTACACATTTTACTAGCTTTTTTTAAACATTATGGCAACTAAATCCAAACAGCCAATTTAGACCCTAACTCGACCAAAGCAACAGCACCGCACATTATACCATTTTCAAATCGACTTTTTTTAGAACTTGTTTAAGTATTGGTCCAAAACTTATGTGATTTGAACCCAAATTGAGGCAATTCTAAAGCGTTTTACAGTTAATGGAACAAGATTGTGGTTGCCAGTTTTGTCTCAGATTTCATCTTGGTCATATTTTTGTATGTATAAGATTTTTATCAGTGACACTCATTAATGCCACAAATTCGTGTCAGAACTCAAGTCAGTGATTTAATAAACGTGTACGTGAACAACATTTTCAAACTTAGCACTAGAAACCAAAAAACAGTTTCCATTTGAACTTGAAACAAAGGCTAAATGAATTGTTAACAGCATTTGACAATTCATAGTACGGCAAAACGAATACTTCTATCAGTAATCTTTCGTGAGTTTTCAACATATATTTGAGGGATAGCGCTCTTAATTAGCGGAACTAAAATTAGCGGAACTTTCTAATTCTCTAGCGTGATCAAAATTTAGCGGTAAAATTAAAACCCTAACAAAATGCGGACTAATTATCATATGGCGTATTTTTTTTTTATTCCGGATTTGGCTCTGGAACCGTCAGAATAAAAAAACGATTTTCGGGTTTCGAGTTATTCCATACGTAGGTGTGCGTGAGAACGAGCGCAATGTTTACATGCAGCTGTCATTTTGTTCTCCCTTCTAGATTTCTTCATTCGGTTCTTCACATCCGGATTGCCTTTTTTCGTGTCCGGATTGCACTGGACAGCAGATAGTACGATTTTGCTTGGCTGAGAGGTTCAAAATCGCGGCAATCATCATTTTCCCGTTCATTATTTCAACTGTTTTGCTTTCAGCCAAAAACAGCTGTTTAATGTTTTGATCACAACGTTGAGAGTATTGGTGAACTTCTCGCAAAACTGACTTTCTTCTCAGGGCGACTCCGTCCGTTTTTCGAGCGAACCTAGGTTGCCTCTCGAGCAATAAATGAGCACGATGACAGCAGTTAGAGCGAACCTAGGTTGCCTCTAGTTTGCCTCTAGGTGAAAAAAATACGGTAATAGTCATTCGTTTAAAAGACGAGGAACGCGATCATGGGCTTTTTGAAGGCTTAAATGTCAGAATTGCTTCAAGAAGTTTCATGTTTCACTGTTTTGAAATGTGCATGTTTTGCTGGTCTTCTTTCCTGATCAATTCACCTAAAAAGGAGTTAATGTTTCTAAATTTTTTGCAGTTATCATCTTATAGTTTGTCTTTATAAAAGTTGTGGATCATTCAATTAAAAAAAAACTTTGTTGAAGACGGCAAAGCTGTTTTAAAATGTCTTCATAAAAGTTGTGGATCATTCGATTTAAAAAAAAATGTTGAAGGCGGCAAAGCTTTATCTTTTGAAATAACATGTTTTTGAGAAATTTGTTTTAGTACTAACCTTTAAAACCAAAAAAATCGTTAATTTTTTTCGAAGTAATTTTTCAGGCCTACTTTGTATGGAAGAGTTGTAACAATTGAAAAATTGCACAACTTCGTAGCAGGTGTTAAGTCCCTATTTTGAAGATTAATGGTACTTTTTTGAGTGATTTCAATTTAAAATAGCATGTATTCAATATCAATAACAATCTTCAATATCAATAACAGTACATGGGCAAATCAGTTGAAGGATACTTTTAAAGTTTCGAAATTAATAAAAATAAACCAACGGTGATTTACTCCAAATCAAAAATGAAAAAAAAATTCCGTTACCCAAACTTCATTGAAAATAGGTGTACTTTTGATAAATATTGGCTGGAGGCATCACATTTGAAATTTAAAATATGTTCAAACTCTCATAGTATTTTTTTCAAATACATACAATTCAATTCTAAAAAAAACTGCTATTGATAACAAGTATTAAGAATGTGATTAAATCTTCTAAAAGATTTTGAAAAATGAAATTTTCATTCATTCTCATCAATGCTGATTCGTTTTTGATAAACAGTCAAACTTAAATTAGTAATTCTCAACTCATGGTTTTGGAATTTGGAATTTATATTTTTTATCTTTTCACTTATTAACCCGTTATTATCGAGTAAGCTTTATAGATTTTTTCTGTATGTACCCAGTCCGGCAAATCCGGGCATTTGGGTTTCTACATTTTAAACTCAAAAACGTATAATATCCGAGTTAATCAAGCCATACAAAACCGATAATAGGGCAAGAGAAAAACTGAAAAATAAACACACGAAAAATGATTTTTACCAAGGCACATCAGCGGCGTTTGAATCTTATCTCACAATTTCAAAAACAAATTCATGTGGATTCATTTCGCTAGAACAAGTTGAAAATTGAGAATTTCGTATAAATAATGAATAATGACGGAAAACCGGGCCTTTTTCCACGATATCCGGGCAACCGGACCGGGCCGAGCATTTCCCAATTTTTTGTTTGAAAATCCAGGCAAGTCCGGTTAAAATCGGACAATCTGGAATGCCAATGAGATCTTTATTTAGCTAATGTATCTATGATGAATTGTTTTCAATTCAAATAATTTGGATTTGATCGAGGTGGTTGATCTTATATTTTTATGTTAGTATGCGTCATAGTTGTAAATAATGTCAAAATGGGTTATTTATTATAATACGATTTTGGAAATTGCAACCGATCTTTTTTATAGAGGGCAAGAAATTGATTGTGAGTGCTTAGAATATATAAAATTTGACAAAGTTGATGCTATCTAAGAACTACTTTTTTGTGGATGATAAAATCTGGGTCGGAATTATGGAACTCGAAACAATCGAGTTTCGTTCGATTCAACCGACTTTGGCATTACCGATCTTGAACGAGCTCGATTCGAATGGAACGTTTCGAGATGATCTACTACCCGGTTTACTCGAAATCTAGTTTGTTAAAATTTAGAACTCGAACGAGATACGTAATACCGATTCCAATTCGATTCGAGTTAAAACTCGAAACGAATATCTCGAATCAAATAGGATTCATAATTTCACCCCTGATTTTCCTGTTATCTACAGCTCAACTTTTGTGTTCGGTTGATTCAAAAATATGCATAAACTGAGTTTTGGTCACCGGTCCTTTTATCTTCTCGATTTTCGGTTGATTTTTCTCGGTGATGTTAAAATAACTTCCATTTAGTTAACGTTTCGGTTTACTTTATTTTTTCCGTTATTGAAACAGTTCTGCAAATAGTTAAAAATGTTGTAAACCGAAACGTGAACTCAATGGAAGTTATTTTTAAATCACCAAGAAAAATCCACCGAAAATCGAGAAGATTCAAAAATATACACATGATTTTAGTTTTGTCATTCTTTGCATTTACAGTAAATGATAAATTTAATCTTGATATCAATGCTGATGCTTCAAAAACATGAAAAGCAAAAAATTGCATAATTCCATAATTGCAAGCGTGGCTCAGTAGAACGAAATTCACATCTCCAATGGTTGTTAATCAATTTTGTTCAGAGGTTAAAAGAATGCTGGGATTGACGGAAAATTTACAATGTACTAAACTGATGCCCTCTCTTTAAACATCAATAACGGCGCCGGCGTCGTCTTAGAAGTAATATAGATAGATAGAAAAATTAAGGAAAAATATGAAAATAAAAGAAAATATACTTATGCTTTAGGACCGAAGTCACCTCTGCATCCTCGCAAAACAATTTTGATTGTAGGTATGGGGTTAAGGCAAGGCCGGATTAAAGGGGGGGCAAAAGGGGCAATTGCCCCGGGCCCCCCGGCTTAGGGGGGCCCCCCGAGGGAAAAAAAGTTTTAACATTACCTTAATCATAATACTCTAATTTCAACAAATCTATGAAAAGAAATCCAAACTTGAAAATCGGTATGAGATCTTGAAATAAAACAACTAAAGGGAGGCCCCGTGAAATAATATCTAGAATAGTTTTTCTCTTACATAAGTTAAGGGGGCCCTCTAGAGTAAGCAGTGATGAAGTTCTCCCGCATTTTGCGAGCAAAGAATCTCAAAATCTTGGAATTGAATTTCAAAACTTTCAACCAAAAATTTAGACAAAAATAATATGCACCGAATTCGAAACTAAAATTTAAAAAAATATGAGGCAAAACACCCTTTCTTATAGAAACATATCAGAATATCCTGACTGTACAGAACATGAAAAATAAAGAAAAACATCTCCTCATTTTCATTTCATACAAACGTCTTGCACAATAATAATTTTTAATATTACGTTTACTTTTTAAATAATGCTTACTGCCCTTAAATAGCAGCTAATTTTACCAAAACTGGTTCACAGTGCTAAGAGAGAACAGAGATTCTTTATGATAAACATTTCAAATTTTCATCCGGGCAGTATCCGGGTTATACCCGGTTTATTATAACTTTTTTAAATACAGTTTTGAAAGAAAAACTGTAGTTGCCTATTTTTTAGGTGATGGAAAGAATTAGAGAAACATGAGGTATCAAAGAACGAAAGAACATAAGCCGTAAGCCGTAGTTGCCTAAATTGGATCGAACGACAGAACACAGTTTCTGTATTGGATTTCCATCTCAATTTCTGCCTTAGACTTGAAATTCGTATGAAACATTTTCAACGGATTCAACCAAAATTTTATCATTTACTGAAGTTAATATTCGGAAGTCAGCATATCGTTTTCCAAATGATCATTCTCAAATTATCATAAAAACGATCTCAAAGTTAAGATGCAAATATCATTATAGATTCTCTTAACATGAATATTTCTATGTTTTTAATTTTATCTTTTTCCAGATTCATTTCATTGAGATTTTCAAGTCTTGTGATGTTTCTTCAGTTACTGAAGTTCAGTTTCATGGTTTTTTTGAATTTTGATTCCTTATCCCTCATTTGGATTCCTTATCTGACTTTTTTCAATGATAACTGAATCTGTGTTTTATATATTTAATCTCTATTCTGATTTTTTTTAATCGATCAATTTTGCACTTATAACCCTTTGGCTTTGAGAGCATCGAATGAAGCTTTTGGCACATTTAGAAAAACATTTTTTTTTTATCTGATAAGAATCATGTACATAAATATTTCATGAAAACTTTTTTTTATGTTTCAAAGATTCAAAATTGAAATGCACATTTTTAATCTTGAAATTGAAGGCTTGAATCTCTTTTTTTTTTAAATTAAATTCATATATTCTTTCTTAAAACTTGTTTTGAAGTTATGATTTAGATTTAAGACACTGAATTGTGGTTCTGAATGTAACCGGATATTTAGTCTTGAATTCTTATCTATATGGAATTTGAATATAATTATTTTGGTTATTTTTTTGAATTTTGTATTCAATGTTTCATGATTCTACCCAATTATCATTAGGTAAATATTTGTCAATGAATCACAAACCAGGCGAGCAATGATGAAATGAAAATCATTTAAACTATCTATCCGGTCATTTTTCTTAATCAGAAAATTTTAGCTGGTGATAAGGTTATTTAAAAAAATGAGAATTAAATTTCGCATTTTGCAACTCGAATCAGAGCTTCAATTTTAAAAAAAAATCTAAATTCTCCCGCAATGTTTGCACGTGATTAATTAACAATTTTTATTTGAAAATACCAGAAACTATCTTTAACGCTGACAACATGGCTATTGGAGACAGTAAACTAAGCTCATATCCAGTTCTTTTACACGTATAAAATGGTTTGTATTTTCTGGGATAGCATTTGAAAAAAAAATCGAATCATAGGGGCCCTCCGAGAAAAATTGCCCCGGGCCCCCCGATGGCTTAATCCGGCCCTGGGTTAAGGATATTTTTACGGAAATACTTTTGACTAGTGTGTTGATCTGATCTACTGAAAATCCTTTTTCCTACTTTCTTCCTCTCTCTTGTTTGTTTTCATTTAGTTATTGATTAAAAACTATGAAGATTATTGTCTCAAGCTAGTTTGCCAATAACTCTCCTGAATTTGAATTTTTAGAACTTATCTTGTTTTTTTTTGAATTCATGTCTATTTTTAACTATTTAACCAATCCAGTAACAAAAAGTAAATCTACACACTTAAAAAAATCCACGTAGATTTACATGAAATAGCATGGGTAGAAGGGAATCGGGTATTTACATGTGATAAAACTGTTCCCGCATAAATAATGATTATAACCAAACGTTTTCTGTAGAAGTCAAACGACGATTTCATGAAGTGTAAAAAAACGTTTATCAAACGGTTTTTGTTATTGTAAAATACATTGCTTGAATCGTGAATTCTGATTTGATGTTATTTTAAATATGTCGTTAGGTTATGTAACTGTTAAAAACTGTTAAGACACTTATATGGAAGAACCGTTCTTCAAAAAGTTTAGATATCATCCCAAAATCGATCATGGAAACCGTAATTTGATATTCAAACTGTAAATGTTAAAGTAATTCTTGAAGTTATTTTATAAATGGACACATACTGTAAAAGTTGAGACAAGATTTGTCATAATGATCTTCCAACGTAATGCGTACGTTATTCGGAACCGTACGTGAAAAACACGCACACATGAACAAATTTAGGAGTTTTCGGATTGAAGAAATGAAAGTTTCTGGGTAATAATTTTATTTACATTATATTTTTAACTTATAGCATACCTCATACATTAGAAATGGATTTCCCACATATATACAAATATTCATTCCTCCATGAGCCGTCGTTTGTCGGGTTCTGATAGCTTCCACAGCTAGTTTGCTTGAGCGGAGATTGTGTAGCAGCTCGCAGCTATGGCCTGAAACAAAACATAAAATTGTTCTCAATATTCTATACAACACTTTCACTGATTTTGTTTTTGCTGTCTAGTTTCGTTTAAATAATATACAAAAACAATAAACTTTATCACCTACCTGTTACAACAAAAACAGCCCGATACTCCTTGCCGCAGTTTCGAAACTTTCGCCGGAATCGCGCCGCCGTAACTGCATTCTGGCTGCTTGGTTATGTGTCACCCGTTGGAAAAGTAGACGTAATCTATCGTAAGATTGAAAACGGCTTTCCAGAATCTCCGAAATTGAAGACATTCTCGTCACTAGATTTCCGTCGAGAAACGTGAAGCAAAATTTACCGCGGCAAAAGTAAACAAGGCTGGCGGGGCGAAGGGCAGCAAACAATCAGTGGTGCCAAGTGAAAAGAATTTTCAAAAACACAATGTTTGTCATTAAGATTGTTTTTTGGGGATAGGATCAAGATTAATTGAATCATAAAAAATATTTGTAGGATTGCTATTGATACATGAGTTAAAAACAAGAAAAAGTAAATATAAAGTGGCGAGAAAAGTTTATTCAATCGATAATTTTTTTTGTAGAGGAGTGTTCTATGTGGTGCAGTCTGCCATGGCATTACAGACTTTAAATTCAGAAAAAGTTGCACGACTTCGATCAAATACTGCTTGGACCATTTACGAATTATGTAAGGAGACTTTCACATACCAAGTTGAAAACTATAGCAGTAAAAAGAGTGTTTTCAAAATGTTCACACTTGTCAACGGAAGTGGGAAAGAAGATTTCGGAAATGTTTTCGTGGACATATTCACATAATAAATATGTTGGTAATATCAATAAACATTATTTAAAAATCACTCGGCACCTCAGCCAATTTTTTCGAGTTTTGTGTCGTTGAATCTACTGTATACAGTCGTGCAAGAATAATAAAAAAAATATATTAAAGATTTCATAAATTTGTACTGATTTTTTTTTTGCAAAATCATATGGCATCTCTGATCCACATTTCGGTCAATTTTTTACGTGAGTTTGACAGAAGGCATGAACGCTATGGATAACGGTTCGGGATCAATTTTACGATTAATTGAAAATTTAAGTAAATCGTGCATACAATTCGTTCACCTTTCCAGATACCGTCACCTTTTCATATGAACGTTCATGTTTCGTTTTAAACGTTGTCGAAGTAAAGTTTAATATAACCGCTACTTTTACAGAGACAATCACTATTCCTGGAGCTGTAGATGTATCGTATACACTGTTTAAGCTATAGTTTTTTAGTATGCGGGTTTCTGGCATGTAAACTTCCTTAATAGAACTAGTATTATCACACTGAAAATTCGGTGTCCTTCTACCCATGCTATTTCATGTAAATTTTCATGCGGGTCCAATATTGTTGTTTATAGTAGATTTACATGTACAACATAGGAAAACTCACGTGTAATAGCATGGGTAGAAGGGAATCGGTTAACAGAACAAGCGAAAATACGGTTGACTACATGTAATTGTACTTTAAATGTAAAGTACATCAAAAGCCTTCTTTCGAAAAAGATTATTTACATGTTGAGGTATGTTTACATGTTATATAATGTTTCAGTCTAGTATGAAGTATTTTCTTATTGGAACAAATGTAGTTTAGCATATAAATTGATTCGAAGAATAAAAATTAATGGCAAGAGAAGTAGATCGTCAGGCGTTTTATTGTTATGTTTGTTCGTGACTATCCGGTTGATTTTCAATTAAAAATATTGAGTTTCAATGAGAAAATGATAAAACTCATTTTCTCATCGAAACTCAATATTCATAATTGAAAATCAACCGGATAGTCACGAACAAACATAACAATAAAATGCTTGACTCTCTACTTCTCTTGCCATTAATTTTTATTCTTCGAATCAATTTAGATGCTAAACTACATTTGTTCCAATTAGAAAATACTTCATACTAGACTGAAACATTATACAACACTATTTAAGCTGGAATTTCAAGTTTATAGGGGATAGTGGAATTTCACGAAGTTTTAACCTAAGCGCAATGTTCGAAGAAATAAAATAAGCCCCGATTGGATGATTTTGAACCAGGAATAGTTATCGTTGAGTTGAAAAACTACTAGAATATAGTATTGATATATTTTAATTCACATTTATTAAAATTTTTCATACTTACAATTTCTAAACACATATTCAAGAAATATCAATCACCCACATAACAGGCACATTACTCAATAAGTTAAACCACTTTTAGTTGGCAGAATTTCATTCTTCTTTTTCATTTGTTTTGATAAACAGACTTGCTCCATTTCAAGAAAGGTCGACATTTCGTAGGAGTCCATCATCAGTATGAGAGCAGTTCTTCGAAATAACTGAATAGTGCTGCTTCCTTCGATGAGTCATGTTCGCTCGATAAACACATCAACCATGGACCGAAGCTTATCTAGACCTGTGAAGTATAAAAATATTGTTAATACATAATATGATAAACTGATTTGAAGAGCCATGGTATACAAACAAGGCCCATTTTTATTTTTTAATCTTTGGTCATAAGGTGTGGTGTGTAAACAATTTCATTTCTATAACGAATTTCAAGCTGTGTTCATGTAAAAAAAAACAGCTACGATTATAATACACTTCTTAAATTCTAATTAAACTAACATATAAAATAGGAGAAAATTTGAAACTATCTTGAAGTTGTATGTTGTTCAGAAATATGAATTTTACCAACTTAATAATTATTTTTTCTTTGCTTTTTAAGTAAGCACATCTCGCTCACTTAAAAATCAGTGCTTAAAATCTCAGCTATTAACACAATGTAATTTCTATTGACACACACCAAAAATTTTAATATTATCTTTTAAAATTTGTTTCATCGCATATTTTACTTTCCAATTCCAATCAACAATAATAACAAGATCAAAACTTAATCGGATAACATAATTACCTTTCATATAATCGCACATTCATGCAGTACATCGTTGATTATCATATAAATAATTTACAGACATATATCTTGTAGTTATTTAATAGTTGGATTGTATATCAAAGATCTCAAAGAATACAATACGTTTTCAAAATGCACGGATTTGGGAGAAACTTATTACAAAACACGAATGGGAGGCAAAGTACTCTTTAAAACTCTAGAACTACATAAGAGAAGGGCATCTAAATAAAATCCCAATTTCGAAAAACACTTAAAATAATCTTCAGTTCCTAAAAAAAACTTAATCAAAGTTTTTTTCACAAAATTTGGCCTCATTGTTCACATTTACTTGGCATATGTATTTGATATCAAAATTCAGGAAAATCTCATTCCATGATTTTAAAATATAATTTTTAAATTAATAATATGCCCTTTTTGTTTTCTACAAGTTGGAAGGCCTTTTCGAACAGACGACTGAAACAGCTGTCAAATCACTAGCCAGAGGTGCCAGGTGTTCTGATTTATCAGGGTTTGCCTTGATTTTCTAGAAACTGTTCTGATTTTTCAAAAACTCTCGCGTTATCCTGACACTAAAATGTCGTGAATTGTACTGATTTTTGTAATAACATCTCAAATATAAACGAATTTATAGTTAAACTTTAAGGAAATCGAGTAAATCTGAAACAAAAAAGTTAAACTCATTTAACATATGATAATCTTCGGTTCACATGACATTTAAATGGTGATTTCTGATATGAAATACAGGCCAACCTAAAAACTGATTACTGCTATTGCATAAATCAAGGCGTTTACAGCACCTATGTTGTGCCTTTATTTATGCAATCTAAGCAGAGCTACTTGCGGTTTCCATGCATCAACAGGACCTGGTGTTTTAGAAAATCCCAAGGTGGGTATATAGGAGGTGTAAAGATATGAGAGACTCCAAATTTTCCGATTTTTACAAACAAACCCACTGAACCTCACCGCGCTCTCCTCGCCTACTTACTGACAAAGTCAGAGAACCTTGTGATCTAGTAACCTTGGAAAATCCTGGCTTAATTTTTGCTTTGCATTGTCCTGATTTTTGACGAAACCACCTGGCACCCCTGTCACTAGCAAACCTTTTCAAAGAAAAAAATCCCAATAAGAAATTTGATAACTCGAAGATTTTGCAATTTGCCTATTAAGTAGAGTGCTAATGTAGTATGGCAAAAAATCGGCCAATCAGAATCATGACACTATTGTGATAATTCCGGTGAAGATTATGCTAACCCAATGTTGGCGCCTTATAATTGGTACTTTACTGATTGGTTTTGTTTAGGCTATACTTCTCAATTATATTGGTAATATGATACGGCACATCCGAAAATCTTGTACATATTTCATTGTCGGGAGTTAGTTCGGAAGTCGGAAGTTTTGACTTCTTAGGTAAAATTTAGCGCTGGCACGATAATTAACCAATTTAACCCTAAAAGGCGAACCAATCAAAGTTGAGAATAAAAAAAACAATTTAACCGCTTACTACGAATTCCTACAGTAGTAGGCGTTGCATAATAACTGGAATCAGTTAATTAATAAATCTTAGGGTTTTGCTTCATTTTTTAAACGGCGTTCGGCCTAAGGTTAGGATTGAACTTTTTAAATGTCCTTTTTTTAAATTTAACTACACATTCAGACTTTAAATGTGTTACTAGACGATTAACTCACTAATCATCCTAGGCCACCGCAATCGGCTTACTTATCGACTGCTCGAATCTCTCTTACGTGGCAATTCAACAAGCGGCCCTTCATGATCCGACTGAATAAGTAGATGGGAAATTATATTGCATTGCGAATATCGCTTCAGTCCAGCTGCACTGCTGCCAGCTGTGAAATTTACGAACAGAGTGAGCTCAAGTGTACACAAAGTGAGCATATTTATGAGGTTTTTCAAACAGTTATTTCAATAGTTTAAAAAGGTTTTTTTGGTACGTTTCTTCTACAAGTTCGTTGTTTAACGTAAGTAGATTCAAATTTCGTATAGTTTGTAAAATTTTTTCCAACGATCTAGTTACAGATGATTAAAATAAAATGCATGTTTAATTCATCGCTTTATGGAACCCCACAGAAAACATTATTTTATGGGGAATTTTTGCTTAGACCCTCCCCGTTTTTTTTCACTAAAAGTTAATAGAGATATAACTAGTTGCAAAACGATTTTTGGTAGAATTTTGAAATTTGAAACTACCTATTTTTATTACATATAAAAATCACTGATTTTATTGACCAAAACAAGCATATTAGAACAAAACGAATTCTCTAGCGGAACCGCTTTGATCGTTCTGGAATGTAAATAAAGATCAAACGACCTAGAGTGTATTCTAATTTATTTACTTTAACAGTTTAGCAGAAGCCAAAAAATTCAATAAAGTGTTCTTAAGCTCAAAGATACATGCAGTTCGAGTAAGCGAATAACGACTATATGCAAATGGAAGGTTACAGTTTGTGTTGTCTATGCACTAAGTTCATTCGGTTACAATTTGGTTATTTAATAAGATCTCATTTCCGAACACTTAATAAGTTTAGAAAAAGTTATAATAGTTATCAGGAATGAATGGAAAAAAAGTTCAGAAATTAAACATACTTTTATTTGAGAACGTTATTTCATCACATCTGATAATCAATTTAATAAGGCCTCACAATATGTTGGGCAAAAAAATTATGAAAAAAAAAATCCAACTATTGGTTCAATATTAAATTACTTATAAATGAGATTCGTTTTTAAATTTGACATCAAGTATAACAAATAAGCATGTCTAAGATTTTTTGATATTATGGTTTTAAAATTATTTAATAATTTAGACATGAAAAGTACATTGTTTGAGTGAAGTATATAGTTTAATATTAAAGTAATAATAATATTGTATGATGAATGCTGATTTTTTTATTAATTAACTTACCTTTGTGCATTTTTTCAATTGAATCAATCCAAAAATAACAAAGAAAACCAAAAAAAATTAGTCAACTTTCAAGTCGATTTGCCATACCTTGACGGCTTAACACAACCAAAACTCGCTCATATGTGATTATTCAACTATTTTTTATGAATGTTAAGTTGAAAAAAATTTAAAACTGACCATTTTTCATTGATAAATTTACTTTTTAAAAAAGCTTGTTTTTCAATACCATTTGAAAGCACTGACTTCAATCACATAGTACTCACCTTGAGAACACATTTCAAAAAATAAAAAAAGCAAAAAAAGAATCTTGAATAGTTTCTCGATCTTTCCCTTTCACCAGTTTTTGTGAAAATTCGGCAGGTGTTTCAAAATTTCACTTTTAAAAGTGTTGATTCCATGCATCATTTGTTTACATTCTCCTTCACTCTGTTCAGCTGTCAAAATCCAGTGCGCCCGACCCCCATAGGGTATTTGACGAAGTTTGAGCCTTTGACATGAGGCTTTCGCTTTAATTTTTCTCGGTATATTTTGGTTCCTCCTTCCATTTCATCCCATCATTCCGATCCGATAAAAAACTTCATTCAGAATCGTTTTCGTGAGGCTTAGCTGAATTTTTCGCGGATCTCATAAAAAAAATCTCCAAAAAGTATTCTTTAAAAGGTAGGTACCTATTTATATAGTTTATATTGATATTTAAAATTCTAATGTTCGTATGCTCTTGTATTGCTTTTTTTTCTACAGCAGTCATAAACCCCATGATCAACATGAGGAGTCGATATAGTTGTCTTAAAGAAAATCATCGAGCATCTCCTCCAAGTACATGGAAAATACGAAATCAAAGTTCAGGATTTGCGTCAGCGTTGAAAGAAAAATTACAATAAGGCACGATGGACAGTGTCGAGCTTACCGTTCCTAAGAATTATCAGATGGCAAGTATCCATGTAACACAATTCCGGCTAGAAAAAAGCGGATTCCGACATGTTATGATGATTCCTTAGTCATTGCCGTATTTTGGCTTTCTACGCTCTGGATGACTCAAGAATTATGAAGCGAATCGGAGCGACAGATTCGAATGAACCCAGTATGGATAGACAACAGCTTCACGATCGGTTAGTAATTTGTAATATGTACATGAAACTTAAAGCTCAACTCCTAAGATAATATAATGTTGAAAAGTATCACAAAGTCAAAATGACGAAAGAAAACAGTAAAAATTAGTGCAGATGATTTTTTTTAATGAACCAGCATGTGAAAAAATTTCTTGAAGAAATGATCTGTTACAAAATTGGTTGGCCAGTTGAAAAATAAAATTTCTATATTCTATTGAGTAACTGCTTACAGAATTTTTCAAACATATTTTGGGCTTGTCCTAGGATTGTTGGGCATGGCTAATTCATAATGACTTCGGTAGTAAAATCCCCTTTGATCCTGAACGCATCTCAAAACATCTCTTGAAGAAGTTTTTTTTTAAGAATCGCGATTTTAATAAGAAAAAAGAACACTTACCGTATGTTGACCTTGAATTTCTTAGAGACCAAGTTTATTTGCTTCGGGTTCCCCCAAAATCTTGTTTTGTTGCGCTTTAAATTTGAAACCGTCCGCTATCTTGTACATCTCATGTTCGGGAACAACTGAAACAATTTTTTGTTTCATTTTTAGGCACTGGAACATAAAAATAAATAAAGTAAATAAACCATAAATTTATCCTACCATTAACATCTTACTCAGTTAAACTGCTCTGCAACACTTTTTGTTTTTATTTATGTAGCACATTTTAAAACATTCTTTTTTGGATCAATCACTTAGTTGAATTCCTATATTTTCTCCCATTAATTTTTCACAAATGACACATTTTTCGGATACTCGAATTCTGCAACTTGATAATCTTAATCAAAGCTTAAATTTAATACATTTCAATTCGACACTTTGCGGCAGTTGCGCTCAAACAAAAATGAAGCACTGGTACAATTTTAAGAACACATTTCAGTTTGAATTCACCTAGACGAACTTCTCGCGGTTTGGTTAAATTACAAATGGCTGATCTTTCTGAAAATAAAAGCTCACTGGCTTTGACATGTAAATGAGTTTGCATGCAGATTTACAATTCACAATGAAATCAAATGTGTATGGAAATGTACATGAAACAAGCTTCATAATTACATGAAAACACCCGATTCCTTTCTACCCATGTTCTTACATGTAAGATTTCATGAACTGTGAATATTTGTTTTTGTTTTTACATGTCTTTTTGAGCGATTCTTGATTAAGGGTTCGAAATCGTAAGATTCCGTGCAACGAAATACTACATGTTTTCATCTGTGTAGATTTACAATACACAATGAAATCAAATGTGTACGGAGGTTTACATGAATCAAGCTTGTAAATTACATGAAAACCCCCGATTCCTTTCTACCCATGCTCTTACATGTAAAGTTACATGAATTCGTTGAGCTGTGAATATTTGTTTGTGTTTTTACATGTGTTTTAGGGCGATTTTTGTTTTCGAGCTCGACAATTTAAAATTACGTGCAAAGTAACATTACATTTTTTTTTCTGTGTAGGAATTTAAAGTAAAACATCAATTGTGAATCATATTAGAAGATCATCAATGGCATAATACAAATTTATTTCTCATTTGAATTTTCTCCTGACATTTTTATCTACATTGTGGCCCAATTCGGGAACATGTAGATATCAAGCTCTTTTGACTTCTAAGCCTTGAAAAAGCCCATGATCACGTTTTTCTTGTTTTGAATCACTGTGTGTGTGGGTCTCATTATGACGAACGTGTTTATTAATGGTATATCCATATGATATATAATGATATAACAGTTAGAGTACAAAAATCTTATTTATTTTTTGCAAAAACAAGCTATTTTTCTGCATAAATCTGTCTGTGATGCAAAAAAAGCAAACTTCATTTGAAAAAAAACCATGTCAAGTCGAAAACCGAGAGATTAAGAAAAGTATATAATTTATTAATGTGTTCATGAAAAAGCCAAATTAAGACAAACATTCAAACCTCATTTGCAAAATAGAAACATTGGCATTGACTTCAAATTAAATTACAACAATATCACAATCGTATGAGGCATCCAAATGGATTATAAAAGGTTTTCGAAAGAAAAATTGGAAATTCAAAATAAATCTTCGTAAAAAAATCAAAACAAACGTTTCTAATAAAGAAGTTAGAGAAAAATCATTATCTGGCTTTAAGAATAAGTTTGTTAAACTAAAATATTCAGCGACTCAAATACGTATAAGAACGTTTAAAATGTTGTCCTTTTTTAAATTTTCTATAATTGCTACAATAGAAAAAATCTTAATGTATAACACAAAATTGAAAGATCTGTCAAAACCAATTTTCGACCAGATTTTCAGCATTATGCAATGTGGGAGCAAAGGGTTCGGGACCGCAGGACCACAACGACGTCAGAGAAAAACGCAGACTAGACACGTTTTCGGTGCGTCTGCGCTTCTTCCCGGAGACACGGGCTCTCTGTTGTGTTGTGTTGTGTTGCTGTTGTGCTCGTATACACAGACTTCTCTATGTAGCAGAGGGTCCATTATCCGCTCTCTTCTCGCCCCTCCTCAGGCCTCCCGGGAAGTGCGAACAGACGGAACAACGGTGAGTAGGCATTCTGGTCTGGCAGGTGTGGGGAGACCGAAACCTTGCCAATTCATTCCACCCTCCTAGCTGAAGGAAGAGCTCGTCGTAACTAAACCAGACCAGACATTCTCTACCTACTTCAACAACCAGACGACGACGACGATGACGACAAGACGTAGAAGAAGGGGAATGAGTCAGGAAAATGGTGGGGGTTGGGTGGTCGGACTTTTTTTTATGCCTGCTCGGAAATTGGATGTAGACGCACCGGCAAGACGCAGACATTCCCGACCTCACCCTCGAACGTCTGGGTTGATCCTGGCCAGTCAGCCACTCGTTTTGCGTGTGCTCCGGGAAAAAAGCCGGCTCATGAGTTGGTGTGCAGCCGCTCGCTTTTGGCACTTCCTGGCTTTCACTCCCTCCAGTAGCCAGTCAGTAGTCGGTCGGCTCGTTAAATGCGGAGCTGTCGAGACTGGAAAAATCCTGGATCTGGGAAGAGCAAAAAACTCCTGCAAATAGGCAGTTTTTTAAACGAGAGGGAAGCAGAAGGTGTCTGATTTGAGGGACAGATGCGTTCGAGGGAGGATTTCCTTCTGCGTCGTCTTTTGAACGCACTTTGAAGTGCGTTCTTACCTGCCAGTTCTAGATTTTCACTTTTTTTTTACTCCCGATTGTCAAGGGACTCTTCTGATTGTTTGTCCTTCCTTCAGCTTCATTGTTCGCATCTAGAAAGGTACGGAACATTTGCCGAAGTTTGCCGATACCTACTGAAAGCTAGAGCACACGTAGTACTTACAAAGATGGATGGCAGATTTCCCCCTAGGGGGAAACTTTGATACGTGCTTCTGTGCAGGAATAGGTTAATTATGATAGTCGAAATGGATCTATTCCGAGTCCTTGATTTAGAGCGGAATCCGGAATCTGGAACTTGCTTTGAAGGTTGATCTAAATACATATGAATTTGCAGAGCGATTTGGATTCCTCGCATGAGAAAAATCCTGCTGAAGTCGAGATGCCTGAAATTTAATTCTGAAGTTTTTAAGCTGATAGACAAACATTTTCAGGAAATATTCTTCAAAAAAAACCTTATTCAGCCCCAATTTTATTTTGTATTCAGAATGGTGGCTTCAAAGCGGCAATTGTTGTTCTTAATTCTACACGTTCAAAAAGGTTTTGAAAAATTAAAAAAGTCCAGAAAATTCACATTTTTTTAAGTGCATGGAGTTTTAGAGATATTTTGAAAAATTAGAGTTTCCTTAGTTCAAATATGCAATAAGTTAATTTTTCTATGTTTTTGAAATTAAATTTCGAAAAATTTGGAGAAACAATGACGAAATTTCTTTTTCGCTTTTAAGACAAAACTGCAAATCGTTATGAAATTTTTGAAAAAAGTTTTTTTAGATACACTGATCAACTTTTCCGAAGACCGCAAGAAATTTGGCTTCATGCGAAAATAGTTATAGAATTTTCTGTCCACTTAAAAAAACGAACCCATACATATAAAATCTCAGTGAAACTTCATGTTTCTTTGAAGAGATCCAATTCAAACTCAAAACTAAGGCGTACATCTTTCAAGGACATGATGGCTAGCATCTTTCAAATGCTAAACCCACCAGCCCACAGAAAGAGTACACATTCTCTTATGCCGTGACCGAGAATCGATCTCATAACCTCTGGCTAAGAAGACTTGAACGTAATTCTCTAGGCCACGGTCGGCGGCTTTTCCCCATCCTGTAAAAAACGGGAATTTGAACGAATTTTTAAAGAAGTTTTAAACAAAACTGCATTTAGATGTTTTTTTTAAAGCAAAAGTCAAATATTTTTGCAGAATTCAACAATTTGTTGAATGAAATAAGAACTTTTATTTTTAGAAACTACAGATATTCATGAAATACTATCTTTTCCAATTTATAAAAATGTAGAACATTACTTTTTAAGATCATTGTATATCTGAAATTAAAATATCTAGGCTTAATATTATAGTTTGATTGATTAGATGTTGATAAACAAATTCTTTTATGTTTTTGGGATCGACTGAGTGTTGTGTTTTTACTGGGAAATTCCAGCTTGCAATCAATTTTGGAACAAATACGATTTTTGTTTTATTTTTCCAACGTTGTAATTTGTTTTGGATCTTCTTCAGGAACTAAAAATTTTATTTTAAAGTCACTTTTGGCCGATTGCAAAGTATTTGTTATGAGATGTGTCATTATCTTGTTGTTGTCGACTCGGCTGGTCTTATAAAGCTGACTATTTATCTGTTTTTAAATTTTTACCTTATTGTCATAAAACACGGATTCATTCGGAAAGTTTTAAGTATTGATTGGAAACTTTGATTGTGATTGAAATTGAAAATGTTTATGAATAATTTCATCAATCTTCCGAACCAACTTAGATTTAGTTTTACACCAAACTATGTTTAAAACAAATATTATAATCCTTCTTGAAGATCTGCTTACTTTTTTTTACAAACAATACCCTTGGACCCTTGTTTCAATTTTCAATCTATACCTCCTCAACCTCAAAGTATAGGAATCCACCATTGAGCTCAACGCCTGCTAACATTTATGTGTATAACAACAGTCTTCACACCTCAACATTAAATTTACTATCCAAACTTCCCACTTCTGACTTGTCCGAACAAATATAACCAACACCTTTGCTCACATTAGCCCTGCTTAATTCTGTGCTAAACAAGTGCAGTTTTGAAAAGCATGTTACTACTAATTTTTTATTTGTAATTCAGACAGTTTGGCTAGCCTTGATTGGCGGGAAGCACCCAAAGTCAAAGCTTTTAATTCATTGCAGCACTTTAGAAAAAAAAAAACGAAAACCCCGAACCGGACTTTGTGGATCGACTAATGACGAACACGCACGATCAGTCAGTAAGCCAGACACTTTTTTTTGCTGCTGAGCAGCTTATCTTATCGCAACAACAACAACACGAGGGCCCCCAGCCAGACAAGAATGTAAACAAACGAATTTACCACACATCAGACTCAGACAGTCAGCCATTCAGACAGCCGAATGTGTGGAGACGTGTGTGGGGTAAATTGCACTTTAATAGACATAGGAG
The DNA here is from genome assembly GCF_029784155.1 of Uranotaenia lowii. NCBI lineage: Eukaryota > Metazoa > Arthropoda > Insecta > Diptera > Culicidae > Uranotaenia > Uranotaenia lowii. The sequence continues at coordinate 113,044,815 of NC_073693.1, forward strand.
TGATGAGGAGTGTTTGCCCATTTCAAATGTTTGATCTTTGAATGATTCAGTAGGAAATGGAAAAATCCACCCTTTGACAATGCTCATAATCACGTCAGCTTTTTTCGCTAAATTGTCCGAACGGAAGTTTTTAACCACCACTTCCAATGGAAATAGTTTGCTATTATTGTTTGATTTGTGTGCAAATTCATGGAAGCCTTGTCTAGAATCTTGAAGCCAAGAGATTTTCATCTTGATGATAGGGGCAATTCATTTCCAGTCAATTTGGCTGCGTAGCCAAATTTTACGCCAGAAATTTTCACTCAACTGCAAGTTTCCTGGAAAAATTACGCCGAATCAGAAGTCATGCGTAGATGCTTTCCAGAAGCCGGGTTTTAAGGAGGCAATGAGGAGCGCAAAAAAAATGAAAACAATGCCTAGGGCCATTCACTGGCTCGATGGGTCGCCCACGCAGGGAAATGAAAACTTCTAGACGGAAAGAAAACACTCCTAAAACTCACAACATTGGTTCTACGTTTGCATCGCAGTCTCCCCTCTCTGGTATCGCTGTGAATGTTTATGTTCGTTGAAAGAGTCTCGTAAGCCTAGTCTAGAGGGATGAAAATTGAGTGAAATTTTGAAGTAATGATTTCCCAGAAGTTTTTAAGCAAATTTTTAGAAGCTACATTTAGATTTATACATGGAAGCCCCTCAGGCTCTCTCTGTGTCTTTAGACCCAATCTTACCTTGACGCGATGAAAGTGCTACGAGGCTTCCCACTTTTTGGCCACATCCGGAGCTGAGGCAGTCTTCTTACTGGCGTAAGCATGCATGATTTTCCGTTCCAGAGCAAGGACTAAAAAAATCGTATATATAATCGTATTTAGTAATTTGTATATATCGAGGAAGAATGACCTTAACGGGTCAAACTCCTATCAAAAAGAAAAAAAAAGTAATTTGTATATAGAGTTTCGAAAGGATGCGATCTGGCCCAGTAACAGATAGAAAAAATATTGATTTGATTATCCGAAGGATAAAAAGTTCCTCCCACTCCTAAAAAGATGTATGGGGTGGAGGAAGGATCCAAAAAAATACTACAAGTCCAATCTAAGGCTATGATCATTTAGTATCCGGGCAGTTACAAACGTGTGTATTTTAGAAACTATTCATTAGATCGAAAAACTATCTATGGAGGAAATAAAGGTGTTAATATGACATTTAATGTAAAAATATTGAAAAATCAATCAATCAAATCAATGATTTCAATCAATACTCTTACTTTTTCTTAAAATCTCTTTTTTATCTTTGCACACTTTTTTCAGTCATGTATTGATTTATTTTTTTTTACCACAGAAGCAAAACCTTTGCAAAATCATGATATTTAACACAAACTCACCTGGAAAAAGCAATTGGAATCTGGTTGGAACCTTTTTATGAGTAGGCATCTCGAAGAATTTGATTTATTAAAACCGGTTTTAACATAAATTTTGTTGTCCATCAGAACACATCTGTCATATTGCGTAAAAACCGGATGCACAAATTGCAAACTTTGGAACTGATCATAATTAGTTATTTACTTGGTGTCTATTAGTCAGGCAACACTTTTTGCCTGCCGGAAATGGATTTTTGGCATTATTTAAGGAGTCTGCATTCAGTTATCCCAATAACCATAGACTTTTTACCATTTTTAAGTCTTAAATTTTAAGATCAAGGGTTGTACTCCGATGGTTGGTTTGAACTTCTTGTGAATCCTAGAGTGGTTTCTTATACTTCTCAACCATTTGGTTCGTAAAAAAATAGGAAAAAATGAACAGTTCATGAGCTTTCAAGTCAACAATGAAGAATTTTTAAGGCGCAAAATGCGTAAAAGGAGCAAATTTGGGCAAAATAATTTTTACCAAGTATTTTTGCATCGTAGATATCTCAAACACACGTTAACTTAAAAATCTATCAAAAATAGGCAAGATAGTTCTTTTCATAACCAACACAACGCTACTAAAGTTCCGAGCTCTAGTAACGTAGTTATCACCGAAATAAAGTGCCCGGATACTAAATGATCATAGCCTTAGAAATGTGCTACTTCGGCATCTTAATTGTATCCCCTTTGTTATTTTCAAGTTTCTTCCGAAGTTCAAATTGAGGAACTTATATAAGTTTGGAATTTCAAATTTCATGCCATGGCAGAAAAAAGGAGGCATTAACCGTGCGATGAAGTTTTGGAAGCGAGGGAGAACCATTAAGATAATTAAGAATTTCAATGTTAACTCATTGCGGACAAAATACAAGATATCTAGTTTTTTTCGCTTGACGCGTTTCCGAGCCGGACAAACCGGGCAATTTTAAATAAAATACAAGCTCAATCAAAGGAAATACAGGCAATAAACGTAGATTTCAAATCCATGAGTTTGATCAAGATCAAGTTAAAAATTAATGTTAGAGATTACTATAATTGAAAAATTTGCATTTAAATTTTTGAAAACTGTTTTTTTACTACTGTTTTGAAATAAAAAAGATCCATTCCAAACTCTATGCAAAGAGTGAGAAAATATAAATTTTAATAGCAAAATTCGTATAAGCGGATTCAGAAATGTTAAAATAAAATCTGAAAAACAAACTCCGTACTTACTAACAGTTCGAAACATAGAGTGATGAACCCATAAAAAGAATTTTGGTAGTTTTGAATCATAAATAATGAATAATTAATTTGGAGTTATTCATTTTAAAGTTGCGTTGTGAATTTTGATGATCGAAAAATAATCTTCAGATTATAAGTAGATAAAAATGACTAAAAAATGGTAGATGAAAAAATTGCAGAAATCAATTCAAGATGCTCAATCGAAGGAAATTCAGGCAATAAACGATGATTTCGAATCCAGTAGTAAGATCAAGATCGGATTCAGAGTTAATGTTAGAGATTATTATAATTGAAAAATAACAATGCAAATTTGTAATTTATTTTCCGACGTATCATTAATTCTATCGATCATTGGCAATACTGCAATCGTCTGTTGTTTATATGCTCCAACCGCTCTGCTATTTTGTATAATTTTCGCCGCAATATCGATCATTTTCCCACTGGCTCACCTGGATTCACTGATTCTAACGCCCTGCTCGCCCACGCACATCGAGTTAGCTCCGTTCGACCGGTTAAGAGATTAGTAATTCATGTGAATTAAATTGCGCTGGCTGAGAAGTGGTTGATAGATGCCAACGCCACCTCACCCCGCCCAAGCTCTCCCACCTCACCCGCAACCCTCTATACCGTATTCGTCAACTCTGTGCTAAAATCAACCGCCAACTACGGACCACCGAAAACCGCCTCCTAGCCGAGTTTCACAGTCGCAGCAGATAAAATATAAAATTGCTCACCTGTACTTGTTGAAAAACATTACCCTTGTAATCGCTGTACCACGCAAACCTGAAAATATAGCCGATCATCGCCACCGTCTCATCATTTTCCGTCCGAAAACCCAGACCAAAACAACAGCAGCCATCAAGCTCTCGTACGCAGTGAGTATAGCGTCGCCGTCGCCCGATTGTTTACAGCGTCGCCGAAAGGTAAACAATATCCCAATCTCCAACCAACCCGCGTAGGTACGCTACCGATCTTTTTCACAACACTAACGACATCTGTTGCTCAGCATTGGAGGCATTGTAGACTAACATTTCAATATGCCGCATATGTGTGAAAAATGTGCCCAAAATTTCGAAGGGGACTTTATTGTTTGTGAAGGTTTCTGTTCAACCAAAGTATGTCTGAGATGTTCAGGTTTATCGGAATCCCTTGTGGCAGCAAAATCCAAAACCTCTCATTTAATTTGGATCTGCACCTGCTGCAAAAATTTGCTCTCGGAGGCACGCTTCAAAAATGCCATGATTCTTTCAATTCGTCATTGAAAACGAAAATTCATGACAGTATTCTTCAAGCGATTCTCAGCGAAATTCGTTCCGGTTTGAAGAATTTCCCGACATCGGAAGTTACTCCTCAGTCCCATCAACTGAATGTTCCTGTGCAGAGCACCAAGCGCCGTCGTTTTGATGATGATCGTAGTTCAACCCCTCGACGCCCACCCCCTCCTTGCATTTGCGCACAAAGTACTAACTCAGAGCATACCGATATCTCGTCACAGAGTGCTGAGGCCACTGTACCCACGTTTTCACTTTATCTGGCAGGAATCCATCCAAGCGTTTCAGATGATAGAGTTTTGGAAATGATTCGTAGTCATCTTGGTGACGAAAACGTGAAGTTGAGAAAGCTTGTACCCAGGGGAAGGAATCTCAACACCCTCTCGTTTGTGTCTTTCAAAGTGGATATGAACGTCGATCTAAAAAGCAAAGCACTAGCCACTGAGACTTGGCCGGCCTGTAACCCTGAATCTAACCGCTCAAACAACTCCCTACATTACTCCGACACAATAATTCCCGTCCCCACTGTATCTTCGATCGCAGATCCAGTTTCTTCGTATGCAAACCGAATAGTATCATCGAACCAGAGTTTTCGTCGTACTTTCTCCTTATACTACCAGAATGCAGGTGGAATGCGCACCAAAACCGCTGCTTTTAACAACGCTCTTGCCGCAAGTGATCATGATTGTATTTTGATCACAGAAACCTGGTTAAATGAAAACATTCACAACAGCGAACTAACGTCAAACTACACTATATTCCGTTGTGATCGTACCTCTGAAACGAGCAATGCTCAACGAGGAGGTGGAGTGATGATTGCCGTAAAACAAGAACTTATTGCATCCTCTCTTAATATCGAAAACTGCGAACATTTGGAACAAACCGTTGTTAAAGTCAATACTGGCTCTAATTTGTTGTTCCTGTGCTGCATATACCTTCGACCTAACAGCAGCCTCCGAAATTATGAAAGCCATTTCACTGCCGTCCAAGAAATCATGAGCTTAGCTTCTGTTCGTGACACAGTCATAGTTGTCGGTGATTATAATCTCCCACACCTCCAATGGTCCTTTGACCACGATGTAAACAGTTTACTACCGTCGAATCCATCATCCGAAGCTGAAATTGCTCTAACTGAAAGGATTCTTTCTGCAGGTATGCATCAAATTTGTTGTATATCGAACGCCAATATGCGGTTTTTAGACCTCGTTTTTTTCAAATAATCCCGAAAACCTGAACTTTTTTGAGTCACCTGTTTCGATTATTCCTACGGATCGTCATCATAAATCATACACTATATGCCTTGAAATCGTCGATCATGTGTGTGATCAGGAAGAACCTGTTGGAGAGTTTGATTTCGCTGCGCTCAATTCGATAGATTGGAATTCTCTTGAAGCTGCCAACAATGTGGATTCCGCTCTGAATGTTTTCTATGAAAAACTCTACTCGGTTTTAAGACAAAACATTCCCTTGAAACGCCCGAAGAGTTTCAAACTAAGACGGCTACGAAATCAGCTACGAAAGGCACGTAAAAGTTTTAACAAGAATCGTTCTGAAAATCGCAGATGCCATTTGAGATCCCTAAAGAATGATTCTGCTCTTCCGCCAACACATTTCTCAGCTTCAACAAAACCTCAAACGAGATCCATCGTCATTCTGGAAACACTTTTATCGAAGAAAACGGAACGCATCTATTCCTGCAGAGTGCAGACATGAGGTTTAATGGAGTCACTGCCTCTTACTCGACTGAATCGGCTAATATGTTCGCTGATTTCTTCCAAAGTGTATTTTGTCCAGCTAGTACCGACTCTGACAGCAACTACATCGCCTCTATTCAATCATACGATATCAACGTACCTTTACCGTGTTTCACTGAGCAGAATATCTACGAACAATTGTCTTCGCTTGACCCAACTAAAGGTTCTGGTCCAGATCGCATACCCACCGCTTTTTTTAAACTTTGCGCAGCACCTTTAGCTGCCCCGATTTGTAGTATAATAAACCGGTCACTATCGGAAAGATCTTTTCCCAGAGCATGGAAAGTTGCGCCCATCTCACCGATTCACAAATCAGGAAATATTAACTGCGTAGATAATTACCGACCTATATCAATTTTGAACTCAATATCAAAGATTTCTGAAGTCCTAACGCATGAACGAATATATGCCGCTGCAAAACCTTTTATATCTGAGGCTCAACATGGTTTTATGAAGCGAAGATCAACCGTAACCAATCTGATGTGCTATGTAAGCTCTTTGAGTAACAGCATGGAGAAAGGTTTTCAAGTGGACTCTGTTTATATAGACTTCGCAAAAGCGTTTGACCGTGTCCCGCACAAAATACTTGTAGCTAAGCTGGATCAGCTAGGTTTTCCTGAATGGGCGCTTGAATGGATTGAATCATATCTCACGGACCGTCGTGCCTTCACGAAAATTAAAAACTCGCGCTCGGAAACGTTTGCCATCCCATCTGAAGTTCCTCAGGGGAGTCACCTTGGACCGCTTCTCTTCATAATCTTTGTGAACGACCTGTGCGCAACTCTTCAATCCGACACTCTATTGTATGCCGACGATCTGAAGATTTTTAGAAAGATTCACAGCACTGTAGACTGTCTCGCCTTGCAAGCGGGCATCGCTACATTAGAGAGCTGGTGTCAGATGAACGGAATGAAGGAAATGCGCAAAAGTGCATTCATTAATTTTACCCGATCAAGAAATGTTATAAATTTTGACTACCAGCTATCCGGCCTCTGTTTGGAAAATACAAAATCTATTCTTGATCTAGGGATTAAAATCGACAACAGGCTCACTTTCGCCGAGCACATAGCGCTAACCGTGTCAAAGGGCTTTGCAGTACTTGGATTTCTTCGCCGAAACACAAGGGATTTTGACGACATATATGCACTGAAAGCAATCTACTGCTCGTCCGTTCGTAGTATCATGGAGTATGCTGTCCAGGTGTGGGCTCCCTCTCAGAGCACTCAATGCTTCCGCCTCGAACGAGTTCAACGTAGCTTCGTAAGATACGCTCTCCGGCGTCTTCCCTGGAATGACCCGCTCCAACTCCCGCCTTATGAGCAAAGGTGTGCTCTGATAGGCCTAACTACACTAGAAAAGCGTCGTATTGAACTGCAGCAAGCCTTCATTTTTGATACCTTAACCCACCGTGTTGACTCCGCATACATACTGCAACGTGTCAATATATACGTTTCCACGAGGACACTTCGGCGACGTCAGTTCCTATGGATACCCTATCACCGTACTGTATATGGCCGGAACCATCCAATTGATAAATGTTGTGAAAGTTTTAACTCAGTGAGTCATTTGTTTGATTTTAATATTTGTAAACGCAGGTTTAAATTAGTTTTAAGCAGAGTTTCTTAGGCTTAAGCAACTAGTCTGTACGGTTAGACAACCAAAGACGCAAATAAATAATAAAGTTTATCATTGATTGAGTATCATACTCATTTTTTTATTTAAAAAGATTTGAATTGAGAATTACATGAAATCATTGTAGTATTTAAAAACTACCGTCCCGTTATTGTGGTCAAAGTCCGTTTTCGCTTTGACAAAATAAAGTACGCACTCTGATAATTCGGGATTTTTCTCTTCTTAGAAAATTGTTTCGTCTTCTTATAAGTTAAAAAGAATTCAATTCTCTACAAAAGCCGTTCGAACTAAGGATTTCATTATTTCTTCATCCTTTTAGGGGCATGTGAATCCGATAAGGTGGTGAAAAAGCAAGTTTCCGTAGATATTTGTATCCCTGAAGCCCAAACCACTCAAGAAAGTTTATTTTTAAAGAAACATTACTTGAAATCTCTTCTTTTAATATTGAATTAATTTATCATTTTTTCATGATATTCACTTCAATCCAAAATAATCATTGATACGTATGCATATGTTTTCTTATTGAAACTTTACATATGGAATCGTGATTGTCTTTTTCAAATTTAAGAAACAGCTATGGAATTTAACACTCAACCACTACTACAGAAATGTAGTGATTTGGATGAAATTGTGAGGCTCTAAGATTTGATTATTTATTCCTTAAACGGTTGTTAAAGTTCATTATTGGGGTCTTCTTGTGCCCATTCTAATCCATAATTTTGTCAAAAAGCTTTGTTTAATTCAATTGACCACCCAAGAGTTGACATGGCAGAATGAATTTGATTTAATATTTAGAGTTTCGTTAATCTTGAAACGCTGTCAGTTATCTTAATTTTTTTTTTATAAACTTAAAAATAAAACAGAAATATTCCATACAATAATTGAAAGAACAGTGGAAAATGAAGTAATTCCTGCTGCTGCTTGAAGCACAATTTATTACCCGTACGCGTACCTAAAGAGACTCACAGCCTACCTACAAAAGAAAATCGAATAACCACGCGTTCCCTTCCCAAAAAAAAGTTCATGAACCGTTTCGCTAAATGGTTCGTGAGCCAAAATCGCGGGGAAAAATTTTCATGTATGTTACGATTTCCACGAGCGAGATAGGATTCAAAATCTAAAAGAATCATCTGTTGGTTGGACTGCTTCGCTCGTGTTTCCTATGGCTCACGAACCTGAGGGATTTTTTTTTTCACAGCCTGCTCGCGCTTTGGCGAACCTTTACGGGTAAAAATCGTAGACGAGCGGGAATCGCCACTCGTGTACACGATTTTATTAGTCCTTGGTCCAGAGTTTTGTTCACCGGACCCGGTTGCTCCCTAAATTTTTGAAGTCCACGAAACTGATTTCGTTTCCATACTTCCGATTCGCATTTCGAACCGCTTCATTGCTTACTTCGTCCATTAAAGACATTTAATTCAGCGACAAGTTGGGGATAGTACACCATTTGTGCTCGATATTTTTGCGCTTTTTCGGGGAAAAGCTTCTCATTTTCACGAAAATTATGAAAACAAGATCTCACGATACACAGAATTTGAAGTTACATTTTAAACAACAACAGGAAGAGGAAATCTGCTGTTTAAACGTCATCCGGAATGAGCAGGGTTGTGTCCAAATCGTGCTGAGACAAAATGGGACACCCTTCAGCAGGTTGGTGGTAGCTTCGATCAAATGTCCTTAACAGTGGACGAAATTCGTGACACAAAGTTCGAAAAAAAAGCAATTCAAACAAACGAAAACTCTTGAACCTCAATTCCAAACCGTGACAAGCAAAATGAACAATCAATTTAGGTTCATGCACGTATGTATGTATGTACGAACATCGAGTTATGCCAGTTCCTTCGTGTTGTTTTTGCGCATTCAAACACGCGCTCTAAAAGGGAAAGACGGAATTCTTGGAAGTGCGTAGCGGAATAAACAACTTTCCACCAATGGCATGGGCTCGCGCTATTTGGATCATTTCATTCGGCCTAAACTGTTGTTGTTTGTTTCCATCGGTTATTTTTTATTTTTTTTTTTTGTTTAATTCAAATGCACGATAAGCCACCAGACTGCAATTAGTAGAGGTACAGTTGAGTTGAGTCAACAATTCCGATGCGAAGGATGTCTTTTGGCAGATGAACAATTCACCGGTGCCGAGTTGTAATTAGTGTTGTTTTTTCGAACAATAACACAAAACCATTTGGCTCCCCGAACAGGGCGCGCGGGCAATTAGTTATGGTATCCGTTTGGTCAGATAGTTACTAGCAGCTACTAGTACCTACTACAAGTAGTTGGGCAAAAAAATATAGCCATGTTGGTAGCTAAAATGTGCTCATCGAACGAGGATGCCGTATAATTAATAACTCAAATGTCATGTTTATTGCACGGTCCGATTGGACCTTTTGCTATCTAGTTGGAATCGATTGGAAAGTGAAGAAAAACTAGTTTTAACTATCCTACAATGTATGTATGTGTACAGGAGACAGGAATCCGCTTTACATGATTTACATTCAATAAATATTAAAAAGCGTGTTTAAAATAAATCACTCTTTTAGGTTAATTGCAGTGTTGCACTAGAAGATCAAAGCAAAGCGCCGATCAATTCATTTTTATTGAACCTACCGTTATATTACTAGATATACTCAATTATCTATATGGAATAAAAAGCACGGTTGAAATTGATACAGCTTACCTTTAACTGGACATGTTTTATAGCACTTACTGTAAAATTTGTAAAATTGATGAATTAAGTGAATATTCTGAAAATAATTTTTATTTTACTTTTTCTCATTGAGGGCTAAAGTTAGTTTTTTTTAGTTTTTGAGTTTATCCCGCAATGAATCCGTTGCTCTTCGGTTTCTATCATAGTTACTGGAAATCAGCTGTTCCAAGTTTTTTTTATATCTTCAATCGATTTCCCACAACCAACGTTATGGAACCACCCCGAACCAGCTCATTTGATTGCTAACATTTCGGATCACGATTTACCGCGGCATCTGACTACCAATATCGTGAGGCGTAAGTGTGTTGTGTATAGACAAAACGGGAGCCCGTGGAAATTTGCGCACCACCAAATCAACCCTCATCGTCCCGCCAGCCTGTCTATCAAAAATAGCGTATGGGCACGTCAAAGAAAAAAAATTGAAAACAGATGAAAGGGGGGATTGATGGAAATGGCTGAAAAGGAGAGCCATTTGCCAAAAAACGTGGCTTCTGGAGGCCTGCCGATGTCTGCTCGCTGTTACCATAATTATCATTCCAGAGCGTAATGCACTACGTGTGATGTTACTCATCATCGTAGCCGGTCGAGTTCCCCACGCGTATTTTGCCTCATCTCTTACCTTTGCACTCCTCTTCTTCCCCCAATGGCTGATTTTTGGACCATTCGTCTGGTGCTCTGCTTTCCATAAACAAATTCCATCTATCATCCATCCATCCGTCCATCCACAGGAATGATGGTGATAAAAGGAATGAAAATGTGAAATACAACCATTTATTAACGCCATATCGTGTTGTGGGAACACCAACAAAAATCAAGATCAAAATATTCAAACAGAATAGCTGGTTTCGTGTTATTTAAACGAACTTAATTAATGTCTAATCGATAATGAAAATACAGAATGTATATTATCAAATTTTAAATTGTTATTTTAAGAAAATTATTCATTTTCGGGATGACGCCCTCACAAGTTACAGGTGTAAATGAACAGAAGCTTGGTTTGTTTATAGCTCTAAAACCGTGGTACTAATGCTACTAACTCCTTATCGATGTTTTTTAAAGATTTTTTTTTGTTCATGGATTTTAAGTTAATTGATAATTTTTGTTAAAAATTAATATAGATAACATTACAACTATTTCATCATCAAGGCCGTATCAGGAGAGGGGAGGGATTGGAGTAACTGGCCCGGGCCCCCCGATTTAGGGGTGGGGGGCGAAAAAAAAATACTTCAATCTTCCTTTGCGGTTAGGGTCTGTATGGCCTGAACTATACTGTTTCGAAGCGCACTATCAGGAACGGTTGCAGCGAGATACTTAAAATGTTCTGACTTTTCCTAAAATGAGAAGCTTACAATTTCTCAATTTTAAATATTTGAATGGGCTTAATACAGTTATCTAGCAAAAAAAGGAATTTGCCGGCAAGGGTCATATAGGCCCAGATTATAGTTTTGGTTATAAGTGTTAACTCACCCGATTTTCACTAAACCCTTTTTTGAAATTGTTCAAATGGCTGCTAACAGATTATTTTTAAAATTTTGAGTTCTGATTTTTATGGTTTTCATAAAGTTAACTTAAAGCCAACAAGTTCTCAAAAAATTGGGTGTTTTGCATCAAACATTACTCATTTTGTTGAAGTTGCAATGAAAAACTCTTGATTGAAAAGAGTTCAGATAGAATGAGAGCTTATTTATGAATAATTAGAAATGTTTTTTCAGACCACAGCTGGTTATTTGAAAAGTCCATAAAACAAATTTTTCAATGATTTTATAACTATATTTTCATAAGGATCGAGAAATTTTGATAAACAAAATTGCGTACAGTTCGATTACATTCGAATCTAACCGATAGTGATGAAATAATAATGAAAAGACATCAGTCTTCAACGACCAATTCAAGTATTAAATCATAGAATTTCAACATATTGAGGGTCATATCTGAGGTTTTCCGACTTTTACTTCTCGCTTTTGGCAATCCTGAGCACTAATCTGCAACTACTCTGAAATGTTAAATTTAATGTTCAAATCATCATATAAGAAATCAAATACGATACTTCAATTAACTCAATAATTTGAAATCTGCGCATTGAATCGATTTTTTCAAAGACTGCTCGGTCAATTTCTGAAATCTCTTGTTGTATGTTTTTGCGGGTTTGCTTCACACAAAAAATTAAAATTAGGTTAGTTGCCATTGGTTTTAGAATAAATATCTTTTAAGCTCAGTTTTACAAAAATAAGTTTATAATACAGTAAAAATACAATGGTTTTCAAAAAGAATTTTTTTTTCATTAATTACACATGAAATAGCAAACCAATTTTTCTATTGCGTTAAATGAATCTCTGAATCAGCCAAAGTGTAGCAGATACAGTTAAGTTTTATTATTTCAACAGGGATGATCACGACCTTTGTTTAAAAATTCAATCATTTTTTTGGCCATTTTGTTTTTCGGCTAAATTTTCAGACACTATAAAATTTATAATAGTTTGATATTCATGAATAGATAGTGGACATGTAGACGATTCCAAAATGGTATAATTATTGATAATCTCTTCAGAAGTAGGCAAGATACAGCCAAAATGATAATCCGGGTCTATATGACTTTATCCGGTGCATTTTTTTTTACTGTAACGGAAGGTGATTTAGGAAAGGAAATAGAAACTAGAAAATCGGAATTAAAAAGTAGAATATAACAACTCAGGTCCCCCCTTGTAATAATATCTCGAATAGTTTCATTCGAATATAAGTTAACGAGAGCCCCTAGAGGGAGTATTGCTCAATTTTTCCGGTATTAATGAAGGCTGAGCAAATAAGGACCAGTTTTTCCAAAAACTTGATAAAATCTGGGCAAATGGTTTGGAATTTGAAAAATAAAATCCGGAAAAATTTAGGCAGAATTCAGAGATAATTCGAAAAATTAAATCAAGAATACTACAAATTTTATTATTTTTATCGAAACATATCAGCAACGTTAAAATTGTTTTCAGAATTTGTAAATAAAAACAAATTAAGATCTAACAATATACGCACTTGTTCTTACGATATTATGGCCACTGACCACACTGACATGAAACTTGCAACAAAAATTCAACCATTTTCTGTCTAATTTTTAGTTGTCAGATTTTGCAGGTTCGCAATACCGACGGCAGGTGGCGAACCTGAAAAATTTGGCAAAAAATGCCCTGTAGGAAAAATGGTTCTGTTTAGCCGGATTTTATCGACGAAATTGCGTGTTTTATTTTTAAAGTTGGGTGGCATTTCCTAACTGGGATAGCATTTTTTCCAATCGATCGATGCGCACTCTGGAATCGACATTGCGTACTGTTGGAAAAATTATCCAGAGAACGAAATCGAGTGTCCAGTCAGTATGGTCAGTGCTATGGCAATCAGCCAGACCGAAGTTAACTTTACTTGTTCACTTTTCATTTTATTTAACCCATATATCCCCGATAAAAATTTGAATTTCTACCCACAATAAAAAAAATACAGCACGTTCTCTTATTTATTGAATAATGAATATATCTTAGGAATTTCCAGCAAATGAAGCATCATGCATTGAATATGAAATATTTTCTTAACAGTAAACAAAATACTTTCATGGTGACTAGAATTACTTTTTATTAGCTTTATTGAGATTTGAACAAATTACAGTACCTGATTAATTTGGTTTTTAATGAAGACTTGCAGGTTTTAACAAAGAAAAACAAAAATGCAAAATAGGTTTTAACAAAGAAAAACATCTCCCAAAAGTCTAGCACAATTGAAATGTGCAATAGCAATAGCAATATGTTTTTTTTAATTTTCATGGTTTTTCAAATTTTGTGAACTCGATAATCGATATTGAAAGCTTCAACTTGAAACTTCTATAATTATTTGATTTTTTTTTTTAAATGATTACTGGTAATGAATCTTGAACATCTTATGTACATTCTGATGTTATGATTTAATTTTTTTTTTTCAATTCAGAATAACTATTTGACGGGTTTTTCTATTTCTCATATTTGATGGAAAATTCAAAATTGTAATCCGCATCAGATTTTTCAAATTGCCATATATTGCATAAAAACATTTTTTGGTCTTTATGAATATGAAATTGAAATAAAATTTACATTTTGAATGAAATATTGAGTAATTCCTTCTTTGGCTCTGATTGTTACTTTGATTCTTAAGTTTGTGTACGAATTGCATTTAAAATCTGTTACTCATATATATTTGGAGATATTAGTTTAATTCGGAACACTAAATTGTGGTTCTGAATAAAATCTAATTTCAGGGCTCGAGTTTTACTCTTGAACTCTTATATGCGTATCTCCATGCAATTTAAATTTGTTTCATTTGGTATTAAAAAAAAAATTCTTAGTCTGAAATCCTAATGTTCCTTCCCAATTGTTATGAAGGGTATATTTTAATAGAATTCTTTCTTTGATTATTTTCTAGAATAAAAAAAATAGTTGCTGATAAAGTTATTAAACAGATAACGAATCAAATTTTGAAATTAACAGCATTTATAAATAACAGTTTTAAGAGGCTTAATCCGGCCCTGTACAATGTCTTTCAGCATTTGATATTGAAAAATTCAATTCATTTAACATTTTTGAAGAAGTTTTCAAAACGATGCATTAATAGTTATTTAAGATTATTAAGTTTAGAGCTTCTTTAAAATTTCGTCATCTATCCCGTTATTTCTGCACCTTCACTTTAAAACGTTATTTTAAAATCAAAAGCTGACAGAATAAAAATTACTTTATATTCTTCATTTTCAATCGAAGAGGAAAATAACATGTTCAAATCATCATTGAAAGCAGAAGCTGCACGGTTTTAGTAGGGCGTAATTTCTTGAATGAACAGTATGGAACAGATAGAAATAAAAAAAATGGGAATGCCCAGTTTTGCTGTAAATATTGAAGGCACGAAGCATATATCTACTAACTTTGTTAATATAGCTCATTAAAATTTACAAAATTTTCATAGATTAGTTTCAAAAAATTATGGTCGATTCAAGGAAGATGATTTAAAAAAATGATATTAAAGAATAAATTTTAGTATTCGAGCGCAGGTTTTGTACCTAGTATTTATTTTAAGCTTTGAATATTTTGTCGCCGTCTATTGGAATATTGGGTCCTGGAATGAATAAAATGTAGGAACTGTAGTTTCCTTATAAAAAAAATTAGATTTTTAGGCTTTGCAAAACACAAATATTTAAGATTGAAAAACAAAGAAACTTAATTAAAATATTGCAAAAAAACTTCAAAAGTTTACTTAGAAAAATTAGAAAAACAAATCTTGAAAATCGGTAATTTTGTTTCAAAAATAAAACAAGATATAAAGATGAATAAGATAAGGATTTAAACCCTTTAGAGAGAATTTTTTCAGTAACACATCTTACCATTTTACAAACTTATTTAAATAATGTAATTTGCAGAATATGTTTTAAAAATTTGGTTAATTTTGGTATTCAGAACCCTTACTTTTTGTCAGATTTTGTCTGTCACCTCTCTTTTTGGTGATATGATGTTTATGAGTTTTGAATTGAAATTGAGTTGAGATTTTTATGAAATCAATCGTTGATAACTGATGAACAACAAGAAATATAAAAAAAAACTGGTTCTGGTTTTTATTACTGCATTTAGTATATCGATGAAAATATTAAAAATGATCTAAAAATGTTGAAATTCATGGTAGAGTGGGATATCATGGGCCCCTTTTTTTGCCTCATAACTTCTTTGTTATTGAAGATAAAAGGAAAGGTTTTCTACACTTTTAAGGCATCATTGAGCATTTTTTAATTTTTTCAAATACATTAATTTCCCAAGTTCTAACTGTTTAAAAAAAAAGTAATTTTAATTGGATTTTGAAAAATTGTGGGAAAACGTGGGCGACCAAATTTAAATTGACTAGATGACGTGCAATGTTTATGAGTTGACCCAAAACTGAAATTACATAATTCATCTAGTTATTTTAAAGTAATTTTAGATGAGGAAATAAAAAAGAGAGTTGTTTATCATCAAATTGTTCCTAACTCCTGGCTTGCGAACGTTTCGACAAAATTCCTTATATAGGATTTATGTTCGTCTCTATCGTATAGAAAAAATGGACAAAATATTTTTCACAACTCTTGTTTTGGCATAAGAAAACTTTGCAGATAAGAAAAACGTATTTTAAGCTCTTAATGTGTATAAAAACACCAAAATATAGGTGGCCCATGATTCCCCACAAGCTCAGATTTGCAAATTTGTTGCGTTTGTGTGACTTATTGACGTTTCATCAAAAATTCCTTTTCCACGTGAAAAAATATGACAAAACTAAGATCATTAGCATATGATCATATTTTTATTGTGTACTGTAGGTCTCCCACGGATACAATTTCCGGGTGTTTGTTTGATTATGTAAGTACATTTTTCTATGCTATTTAAATAAAAGAAGCATACAATTTTAAAAACATTTGTAACACTTTTTTCAAAAAATTTGGAGGTACTTTTGGTCTTGAGGATAGTTGATTATTGGTTAAAAACCTTTATTTTTTATTTTTAAGGTTTCGTCAAAAAAAAATGCGAAAAATATCTTATGTTATTTTTTCTATTATCAAAAGTTAAAAAAAAAATGAGATAGAAAAAATAACAAATTCAATAGATGGATTCAAGACACCAAAATTTATCATAATAAGCTCTTTCATTCTCAACACCTTAGAAAAATGAGAGTTTTTGTAGCATCGTATAATTTATTTCAACAAATCATTATCAAACTGAATCGATAAGATGATTTTCAATTTCGAATTGTATAACTTGTTCATAAAGCAGTGTGGAAAATTCAAACTGAATAGTGTGATAATAAATTGAAATTTGAAAACGTGTATGAAATTTACGAAATTTTCATATTAATTTTTCAACCTTGGGCGCATTTTATTTATTTACATAGTATTCCGTCTTACGACATAACTTGACGAACATAATTCCTAAAATTCACTCGGTCCATGGCAACCGTTCTCCAATTTCTCGGGCACCCCACGTTCGCCAGATCACGCTCCACTTGGTCTAACCACCTCGCTCGTTGCGCCCCCGCTCGTCTTGTTCCTACCGGATTCGTAGCGAACACCTGTTTTGCAGGACAGTCGTCCGGCATTCTCGCAACATGTCCTGCCCAGCGTATCCGGCCAGCCTTAACCACCTTCTGGATACTGGGTTCGCCGTAGAGTCGCGCGAGCTCGTGGTTCATCCTTCGCCTCCACACTCCGTTCTCCTGTACGCCGCCAAAGATGGTTCTTAACACTCGTCGCTCGAATACTCCGAGTGTACGCAGGTCCTCCTCGAGCAATATCCATGTCTCGTGCCCGTAGAGAACAACCGGTCTAATAAGCGTCATATACAGGTTACACTTTGTGCGAGGGCTAAGTCTTCTCGACCGCAGTTGCTTGTGGAGTCCATAGTAGGCACGACTTCCGCTGATAATTCGCCTCCGGATCTCACGGCTGGTGTCATTGTCTGCGGTCACCAGTGAGCCGAGATAGACAAAGTCTTCGACTATCTCCAGCTCGTCGCCGTCGATCGTGACCTTGTTATTACTGGACAAGCGGGTTCGGTCGGTCTCGGATCCGCAGGCCAGCATGTACTTCGTCTTGGACGTATTAATCATCAACCCAATCCTTCCTGCTTCGCGTTTCAGTTTGCGGTAGATCTCCTCCACCGCCGCAGATGATCTGCCGACTATGTCAATGTCATCGGCAAAGCAGATAAGTTGACTGGATCTGTTGAAAATCGTGCCCCGCATTTCGCCCACCGCTCGTCGAATAACACCTTCTAGCGCCACGTTGAACATCATGCAGGATAGACCATCACCTTGTCGAAGCCCCCTGCGCGATTCGAATGAACTCGACAATTCACCCGAAATCCGCACACAGCACTGCGTTCCATCCATCGTCGCCTTGATCAGTCTGATCAGCTTCCCGGAAAAGCCGTTCTCGTCCATGATTTTCCATAGCTCGTTACGGTCGATCGTGTCGTATGCGGCTTTGAAGTCGATGAATAGATGATGCGTAGGGACTTGGTGTTCACGGCATTTTTGGAGGATTTGCCGTAATGTGAATATCTGGTCCGTCGTAGACCGTCCCTCCATGAAGCCGGCCTGATGACTTCCCACGAATCTGTTTGCTTGTGGCGTTAGGCGGCGGAGTAGGATTCGGGACAACACTTTGTAGGCGGCATTGAGGACAGTGATCGCTCGGTAGTTCTCACAGTCCAATTTGTCGCCCTTCTTGTAGATGGGGCATATTACCCCCTCCTTCCACTCCTCCGGTAGCTGTTCAATGTCCCAGATCCGGATTATCAACCGGTGTAGGCAATCGGCCAACCTGTCCGGGCCCATTTTGATGAGTTCAGCTGCGATGCCATCCTTCCCAGCCGACTTGTTTCTATTCAGCTGGCGAATGGCTTCCTTAACTTCACTCATCGTTGGGAGTGGCTCGTCTTCGTCGTTGGCTACGCCGGCGATGTACCTTCCCCCACCGTCTTGATCTCCTGCATGTGCGCCGTTCAGGTGTTCATCGAAGTGCTGCTTCCACCTTTTGATCACCTCACGATTGTCCGTCAGGATACCCCCGTCCTTATCCCGGCACATTTCGGCTTGCGGCACGAAGCCTTTGCGGGATGCGTTGAGTTTCTGATAGAACTTTCGTGTTTCTTGGGAACGATGCAGCTGCTCCAGCTCCTCGAGCTCCTCCTCCTCCAGGCGGCGCTTTTTCTCCTGGAAAAGTCGGACTCGCTGCCTCTTCCGCTGTCGGTGATTTTCCACATTTCGACGGGTGCCTCTCTGCACTACTGCCGCCCGCGCGGCATTCTCTTCGTCCATCACCCTCCTACACTCCTCGTCGAACCAGTCGTTCCGTCGAGATCGCTCCACATAACCGATGACGTTCTCCGCAGCACTGTTGATGGCTGTTTTGATGGTATCCCAACAGTCCTCGAGAGGGGCTTCGTCAAGCTCGCCCTCTGCCGGCAGCGCTGCTTCGACCGATTGCGCGTAGTCTGCCGCGACCTCAGGTTGCTTCAGTCGCGCGATATTTAACCGAGGCGGGCGCCGGTTTCGCGTGTTGTTCACTACGGAGAGTTTTGGGCGCATCTTCACCATCACCAGATAATGGTCCGACTCGATGTTGGCGCCCCGACAAGATCTGACGTCGATGATGTCCGAGAAGTGCCGGCTGTCGATCAAAACGTGGTCGATCTGTGATTGAGTTTGGTACGGTGATCTCCAGGTGTACTTGTGTGGGAGGCGGTGCTGAAAAAAGGTACTACGTACGGCCATTCGTTTGGAGGCGGCGAAATCGATAAGTCTGAGGCCGTTTTCGTTGGTCAGCTGGTGCGCACTGAACCTTCCAATTGTCGGTTTGAATTCCTCCTCCTGGCCGACCTGAGCATTGAAATCCCCGATGACGATCTTGATATCATGTTTTGGGCAACGGTCGTATTCACGCTCCAGCTGCGCGTAAAATTCGTCTTTGTCGTCACCGGTACTTCCGAGGTGAGGGCTGTGCACGTTGATGATGCTGATGTTGAAGAACCGGCCCTTGATTCTCAACCGGCACATTCGTGAGTTGATCGGCCACCACCCGATCACGCGCTTTTGCATCTTTCCCATCACTATAAAAGCTGTTCCAAGCTCGTGTGTGTTGCCGCAGCTCTGGTAGATGGCACGACCATCTGGGTACGTTCGTACCGTGGAGCCCTTCCAGCATACCTCCTGCAGCGCTACGATGTCGAATTTGCGGCTCTTCAATTCGTTGGAGAGCACGTGGGTACTGCCCACAAAATTTAGAGATCGGCAGTTCCATGTTCCAAGTTTCCAATCGTTAGTCCCTTTTCGTCGCGTGGGTCTTTGCCGATTTCCATCCGAAATTTGTTGTTCGTTATTCGTTGCTTAAGTTTTTTAGTAGTCACAGGCTCGCAAGGCCCGCAGCTAACCCCACTATCTCGCAGGAGGACCGTCGTGATGTTGCTGTTTTGGGTCCCGAACACCACCAGGACGCTGTTGCACTCCGTACGCCGCCCCTAACATGGAGAACAGACGCGTACGAAGCCCCCTAACTCATTCTGCATGCGACCAAAGCATCCACCAGGGTTGGGTACCCGATCTCCGCTAAGGTTGCTCGCACCCCAGCTAGCACCACGGGGAGGTAGAGAATCGGAGTTGCAGACAAGAGGTGATATGACCACTACCCGAAGGTTGGGTGTATGGGGTCTCGAGTTGCACATTGTCTACTTCACCTTGGGCGCAACCCAGCGGAATTATGGTTATAATTATTATGATTTGTTTTAAACGAACACAAACACATACAGGATCTCAATGAAACTTGATGTTTCCCCGAAGAGATTCCTTTTACTTAACTCTAAGCGTACATCTTTCGAGGATATGATGGCTAGCACCTTACAAATGCTATCACCACCAACCCACAGAAAATGTACTATGTATGCAGTGACCTGGATTTGAACTCATGATCGTTGGCTTAGAAGACTTATGGCTATCCTCTTTGACACGGGCTTGGACTTTTATCTTCATGAGCGAGTAAAATAATCTGCACAATTCTATTCATATCGTCGTAAAACGTCTTATTACGTTCATGGACATTTAACAGCAACTTTCATACGCAGGTTGTGATGATTGGTCCAAAATAAGTCCCTAAGGATTAAAGTAGGACCAACTTTCGACATGGGTCAAAGTGCTATTAAAGCAGTTTTTTTCGTTTTTTGAGCTTGCAAACTAGTTTTTAAATGTTTTATCATAACTATGAACATGTTTGTAGTTGTCAAATTCATCACAGCACCAGATAATGGTCCGACTCGATGTTGGCGCCCCGACAAGATCTGACGTCGATGATGTCCGAGAAGTGCCGGCTGTCGATCAAAACGTGGTCGATCTGTGATTGAGTTTGGTACGGTGATCTCCAGGTGTACTTGTGTGGGAGGCGGTGCTGAAAAAAGGTACTACGTACGGCCATTCGTTTGGAGGCGGCGAAATCGATAAGTCTGAGGCCGTTTTCGTTGGTCAGCTGGTGCGCACTGAACCTTCCAATTGTCGGTTTGAATTCCTCCTCCTGGCCGACCTGAGCATTGAAATCCCCGATGACGATCTTGATATCATGTTTTGGGCAACGGTCGTATTCACGCTCCAGCTGCGCGTAAAATTCGTCTTTGTCGTCACCGGTACTTCCGAGGTGAGGGCTGTGCACGTTGATGATGCTGATGTTGAAGAACCGGCCCTTGATTCTCAACCGGCACATTCGTGAGTTGATCGGCCACCACCCGATCACGCGCTTTTGCATCTTTCCCATCACTATAAAAGCTGTTCCAAGCTCGTGTGTGTTGCCGCAGCTCTGGTAGATGGCACGACCATCTGGGTACGTTCGTACCGTGGAGCCCTTCCAGCATACCTCCTGCAGCGCTACGATGTCGAATTTGCGGCTCTTCAATTCGTTGGAGAGCACGTGGGTACTGCCCACAAAATTTAGAGATCGGCAGTTCCATGTTCCAAGTTTCCAATCGTTAGTCCCTTTTCGTCGCGTGGGTCTTTGCCGATTTCCATCCGAAATTTGTTGTTCGTTATTCGTTGCTTAAGTTTTTTAGTAGTCACAGGCTCGCAAGGCCCGCAGCTAACCCCACTATCTCGCAGGAGGACCGTCGTGATGTTGCTGTTTTGGGTCCCGAACACCACCAGGACGCTGTTGCACTCCGTACGCCGCCCCTAACATGGAGAACAGACGCGTACGAAGCCCCCTAACTCATTCTGCATGCGACCAAAGCATCCACCAGGGTTGGGTACCCGATCTCCGCTAAGGTTGCACGCACCCCAGCTAGCACCACGGGGAGGTAGAGAATCGGAGTTGCAGACAAGAGGTGATATGACCACTACCCGAAGGTTGGGTGTATGGGGTCTCGAGTTGCACATTGTCTACTTCACCTTGGGCGCAACCCAGCGGAATTATGGTTATAATTATTATGATTTGTTTTAAACGAACACAAACACATACAGGATCTCAATGAAACTTGATGTTTCCCCGAAGAGATTCCTTTTACTTAACTCTAAGCGTACATCTTTCGAGGATATGATGGCTAGCACCTTACAAATGCTATCACCACCAACCCACAGAAAATGTACTATGTATGCAGTGACCTGGATTTGAACTCATGATCGTTGGCTTAGAAGACTTATGGCTATCCTCTTTGACACGGGCTTGGACTTTTATCTTCATGAGCGAGTAAAATAATCTGCACAATTCTATTCATATCGTCGTAAAACGTCTTATTACGTTCATGGACATTTAACAGCAACTTTCATACGCAGGTTGTGATGATTGGTCCAAAATAAGTCCCTAAGGATTAAAGTAGGACCAACTTTCGACATGGGTCAAAGTGCTATTAAAGCAGTTTTTTTCGTTTTTTGAGCTTGCAAACTAGTTTTTAAATGTTTTATCATAACTATGAACATGTTTGTAGTTGTCAAATTCATCACAGCAATGCAGAAAACCTCTTAAAAGTTTAATCCAATAATAGCACGTCCTCCTGAAATGAGCTTTATTCGGGCCAACTGTGAAAAATCAAAATTTTATTTTGAATTTCCTTATTTTAATGGAATGTTTGATATGATTTCAATGATAGGAAAGAGCTGTAACCGTTTTTCCCCAGGCGTGTATCGAAACATAAAACAAAACCATCAACGTGCAATAGCCAGAAATTCAATTGAAAATGTTTCAACATTTCCTCGTAAATAATTTTTTCAACTCTTCAACGACTAGGTACAGCTGTTCAAAATTGCACTCACTTTTAATTATTTTGAGTTGAAACTTCTTATTAAAAGGTGAGTTTTTCAATAAACGATGGATTTGTTTCAAAGAGTCATAACTTTGATTAATAAATAATTGTTAATAATCACGTGAAAAAATCTCATTATGGAAACACTCTTTGTGCTCAGTTTGACACTGTGTGTAGTATCTAAAGTAATACGCAAAACCTATTTTTGAATAAAGCATGTAACTTGGAAGATTCCAATTTCAAAACGAAACAATATTCTAGTTTCAAGTTTACTTCACCCAGTTGTTTTCAAATCCCAAATCACGCTACCTCATGGGGCAAACAGACATGTAGATGTGGGTACCGTACAATAATTGCTTGTGACCAGCTAGATTTTCAGACACAACAAAAATCCGGCACCCAACCTTTCCCCTTGGGGTCCACCCCAATTTTGATCAGATAGTCGATCGCTGTTGGGTTTCATTTTATTTTTTGTTTGCCTCATTTATTTTTCCTTCCTTCACGGTTCATTTAACCCAAACCAGCCGTTTGTACATTCATATGTATGTAGGTATTTACTGACGTATGGCATAACTAAGTGCTGCTGGCTGGCTGATACGAATAAATGTTATGACGAGTGGGCGGTTCCGAGGAATTGATCAGACGGCAAAACAAAATTGTTTGGGTGACTCTGACTGTCACCTTCGTCGTCGTTGCTGTTCCTGTGACGTTTTTGATTCGTTCGCGTGGAGGGTTTCTGGTTTACGTTATTTCTCTTGTTTACAAAAATATGATGGCCACTCTGTATGTCAGTTGAGATAGTAAGTTATATTTTTCGTAAACAAGCGCTAGAATTTCGAATCCCTTCCCTGAAAACAATATTACAACACTAACCTATCGTAACGTTTTGTTTTTCTCACATTTCCAGGCTACGTCTTTGTGCTCCTGTCATTTTCACTGATCGGGGCCGTAGTGGTGGGCCTTTTCGGTGTATATCGGTGTGTCCGTTTGACGACTCTTCGGCCATCGGCATCCGCATTGTCTCAACTTCCGCTTCCAGCGGAGGTCCTAACCTTGCCGGTGCATCACCACCACCATCATCATCATCACCACCACCATCAGTTCCTGGCCGTCGCCTTGAGAAGCAGCAACGGTGCCGGAAGTATCGGAAGTAACCTCAACACCATCAGTCTCAATACCGGCAGCTGCATCGATAGCGTTGATCATAGTGCCGGAATAGTTGGAGCAGTTGCCTCGGGTGCAACCGCTTCCGGTATAGCAGCGACACCTCTAGACGCCGACTCGAACCATCCGCCTGTACCCGTGAGTAGTGTTGATTTGTTTATTACGATTGTACAAGAGGGTGTTTCGACAGATTTTCTGATCCTAAACTGAATGAGTGTAGCATACTTTAGGTAGACTTGGTTTTAATTTACCAACTTTTTAATTGAGAAAATTAAACCGGTTCAAGGGAATTTCCAATCCCAGAGATGTTTTAAACGAAAAAAGTTTTCATATTATTTCTTAATTTCTGCAGCACATTTTCCTTGGGTAGTGCCGTCATAATTATGGAAAAGCGCCTCCAGTTATGGAAACGCAATGTGCAATGTGAATTGCTCAATTGCACACCGTGTCTTTTTGTCTAGGACATCACCACCGTCTCAGAGCTTAACCTACCTTGCAACTCGACAGCCAAGCGATGCACTTTCCATTGCTATGGATGCACGTCGTTCATATGTGCATATTTTCCAGGGTTGCTTTTAATCTTCTAGAGGCGAAACATCACGAGCATGCATGGCGGCGACGTTGAAAAGCGACGAGTCAGCCCTGATACCGCGACGACGCCATCGAACAACTTCTCGAAGGTCAAACACTTCATTCGTTCCATCCATTATGGCAATGGCTGCCAACATCGTGCTCCTCGGGCTGATAGATGGGGGAGATGGTTTGAAATAGCTTATTGAGCTTAAAATTTCCAAAGATTTAATTGTTTGAAAGAATTACGTACACCACATCACGTAATCTTACTCGAAAATTCTGCGTATATTTTCATAAGTGGCAAAATACAGTGACACAATAATTATACAACTGCAGAAATTAGAAAAATAGACCATTCTACGGAACTTTAAAGTTGAAATACGATTTAGCTAACTTAGCTTGTTTGAACCATTGGAGTTGAAATGTTTATTATTAAACTTTCCTCAAAAAAAAATTTTTTTTGCCTAGTTACTGAGTTAAACATCACAACAAGGTAACACATTTCGAGTCCAATGATGGCTGCTGTGGCTCAATAGAATAAATTGCACATCTCCAATGGTTTCTACTTCTTGGTTGACCGAGGCCATCTATTTTGAGCCTGGGATTGGTAGCACATCCATAATGCCCCAAACTGATGCTCTCTATCCAAACATCAATAACGGGGCCGGCCACGTCTAAGTTGTGAAAAGATTGAATCTTCTTCTTCTTCTATTTGTGGTGACCACATACAGTAGGGTAACGGACCTATTTTGGACCGCTTTGGGAAGTGGCTATGCTATTTTCTGAATAAAGGGGGAGGGGGGTAGGGTCTAACACTTTCAAAATATCGATTTTTTTATTTTTTTTTTCTTATTGTTGAACATTTCAAGACTGTTTTGTCAAATTTCCAAGTCAACTGAAGCAAAACTGTAGAAATTATAGGCCTTTATCTCCTCCTATCTAATACTGCAAAAAAGCAAGAGCAGAAACTTCAAACGCGTTTTTCTCGAAAGCACATTTTTAAAGTCCGTGGACATCGTCATTTGAAAACTACTTATCCGATTCTTTTCAAATTTGGAACAAAATTTCTACAAATAAAATACCAGACCCCAACGTTTTTCTTTTTTTTTTTTACTTTGGGGAGATTTTACAGATAAAAAATGGCGGATTTATTCGTGAAAAATCGTAGTTTTTACTTCAAACAGCCACAAACATTTCATCAAAAAAAATTTAAGTTAAATAAAAACGTTGGGGTCCAGAAAAACATCTATTAAAAATATTTTGCTCTGATTTTTTGACTTCAGATGATTCTGTGCTGAGATACAGTGTCCACCGCAAATCCTGTTTTTAAAAAGGCATCCTCGAAAGTGCTCCGTCACCGGCTCATTTTTCAATATTTTTCTACGAAAAAATTACTAAATGTTCTTTTAACAATGCTTTGTATAATGCAAAAAATGTGAATACATTTGTTTGAACGATAGCTCTAGAAAAAAATCGTGAAAATGGTGTTTTTTTTTACCCGTTACAACCTACCCCCCCCCCTCCCCCTTAATTAAGTACATGTTAAAATTTTTTACTGCTTTATCCGTTCATTACGAAGATCAGGGCTTTTTCTATCGAAACATATCGACGTTTGTTGTAAAATAACAAGATTTAAGCCTAAAAACTCGTTTCTTATATCATTAGACTGGTGGGTATTTTGGAACACCAGGTTTCTATTGTGGACCACCCTTTGGACCTATTTTGAACCACCCCTAAACATAATACGTTTTTTTTTCTAAATTTTTTATATATCAGCGATCGATACGCAATTATACGAATGATTCAGTTAATTTTTCCATTTGTTATTCTTGTGGTCAAGTTTGGTTTGTTCACGTTAATTCATTCCTGAACTAACTTTCTTCAACTTTTCCCCAGCCTCTATTAAGGTACACTTGTTTGTTGAATATTTCTTACTACAACCTTTTTTTCTAAAACTTCTTATATTTTAAAACAATAATTTACGAGAACATTAGAGTAAAAACCGAAATACTCCTCTGTTAAATATTGTGTTTCATGTTCATGTTTTGAAAATCCCGCAATCTCGACGAAATTTGTTCTGTAGTGTTAAATACTGACCAGTTGGCTGATCTTAGGATATTTATAGTCAATTTTTAGAATGCAATCTCCTTCAGGTGACCCAATGATAAGTACAGAAAGTCTGACATCATCAACTCCGTGACATCAATAGATGCATTTTGACTTCCAAAATCTTAGCAGATTTGGTTTGGTATCAGTTCTGTAGAATACATAGATTCCAAAATGAGCGAGAATTATTCGATCTCTTTAAACATTTAAAAATCAAATTTATTTAGCTGAAAAGTTCATGAAAGTTAAGTTTTATCTTTGAAAAAAATTATGTTTTACGAAAAAAAATGATCGTCGAAGTAGATTTTTGACAGTTTTTTCTCTTCAAATATTGCATTAGCACAGGGGCAGAAAAATTAGATTCTTAGTACCGTAAAACGGGGTAACATTGATCACCGGGGTAGCTTTGATCAACATGAAATTGTGCCGAATAATCATCAATAACTAAGTCTATAGTTTGAATTTTTGAAAACTGTTTTCTACGTTTGAAAGCCTATTAATTGAGTATCAAATAGGCAAAATTTGGTTTGTATTTGAAATTTGTTTTCTGCTAGTAAAAATGTTATTCCAAAATCTTAAAATATCTATCTATTCCAAGGCTCGCAAACAAACAGCTCTCCTGATGCTACCAAAAAGCATTTAGAAGCAAACGAGTTGTTGAATGTGAAAGAACAACTTTTTTTCTTTGTATTTGTGTAGTTGTAGTGCTATTTTTATAGGCATTTAGTGATAAACTTTTTATATTTAAAAATAAAGGACGTTTTCCAAGAGTAAGCCCGTATTGGAAAAATGGCTATGAACCCTATCAAATGGTTAACTTTGAAGAAAAAATGAAAATGGTAACAGTGGGTGAGCCTAGAAGAACGCGTGAAGGTAAAATTTCATTTGTATTTTGAAGCTAAAACTATTTAGCAATTGTTATAACTTTTGCCCCTAAATGTATGCAGCATCAGTGTTCTTTTTTCGATTATAAATGTTTTAAAAAGAAAACGTTTAAAACTAGGTCAAATTGATGAACAAGCATTCAAAATTTTATTATTATGGTTTTTTGTATTCTTTATGATCAAGAAAACTCGATAAAACCGTCAAAATAGAGACTGATCAATGTCACCCCAAAGCATCAAATTCTGAACAGAGACTAAATCGATTTTTATATCAAATTTAAAGAAGTCTAATAAATTTCTGCAACCATGTTTTACGTTCATAGGAGCCCAGTACTGGTTTTAAAAATATTAAACATGCCACATTCCCCTTAACAGAAAAAATAATCGAAAAATATTGAAAAAAGTGATCAATCTTACCCCGGATTACGGTACTTATTCGCTTTTAATTTTTGAACATTTAAACAATTTTTTCTCAAGCTTCGAAACATACTAAGACTATTTAATAGCTATATTTGAATATATTTTTGTCAAAATTGTTCTACTGTTATTTGAGATATTTCAATTTTACATAAACTAAACTCGTTGCATATTTGCCGATTTGTTCTCGTTTTTTCCCAACCCTTTCCTTAGGCGGGGTTTATATTTCGTCCAAGTATATTTTTTCTAGAACATCATCCCTGAATGGTTGTTACTTTTAGACCAAACTGTCAATAGTATTTCATGAAGCATAAAAAATAGCTTGAGGATAAAAAATAATGACATATTAAAAAATTGGTGCACGTCCACTTTTTTCATGTTTTTAAACTTCTTTAAGCTGTAACTTTTAACAACTGCTTATCAAACAGTTGCCATTAGTGTGGATTGTTCGATTATTGTGGTTTAAACACACAAAAAGTAAGTTAAAACAATGATTGGCTTGGTTTTATGCCGATTGAAGTGAACCCCGTCTAAAGGTGGGTTTGGGCTTAAGTGAGTTGATTAAATAAAATAATGCCTAAATTCCAAATTTGCCTTTTTATAAGCCTTTGAAATAGTGTTCAAAATACTTTTCATATCGTCGTAGAACGTCTTATTAAGTTCATGAGCTTTTAACAGGAAGTATATAAGGTTATGTTGAGTTGAGTATTTTCGACATGGGTCAAATTGATATCAAAACAAGTTTTTTTGGTTCTTCGAACTTGCAAACTAGTTTTCAAGTGTTTCATCATAACTGTGAACATGTTTGTAGTTGCTGAATTCATCACAGCTATTCAGAAAACTTCTTAGTTAAATAGAATGTTAGATTTGATTAGAATCATAAGAAGTAGCTTTAACTATATGTGTTAAAAATTTTCATGATAAAAATGATTCATGAGGGAAATATTGGAAAAAGCTGAAAGGTGGTCCAAAACATGTACCCGGTCCAAAATAAGTCCGTTACCCTATTGTTCCGATTTTGTCAGCACCATCTTGAATTTAGGGCTGACAAAACAGGGTACCTGACAAAATCGGGAAAAATAATTCTTGAAAATAATTTCAATCCTTCAAACCTAACTTATAAATCTGAGTTTTATTCTTTTAACGAATAGTCACCGTTGATTATAATTTTATGATAGTTTTAATGGCATTGCGGTGAACGTTACGACGAAAATTCTTTATAGATGAATTACAGACTGAAAATTAAATGACGGATAGATAAAGCAGATGCTTAGTAGGAGAAAATTTACTTAGTAGGAGAAAATTTACATGTTGAAAATGAGCCAAGAGCATATTTTATGGAAAGCTTCAAAGGTGCGTTCTAGACCCTTTGTCCCACATCAGTTGAATGGCTGAGAGAAGTAATAGTAAATACAGTTCATAAAATAAAAAGTTGTCAAAAGTAGGGACGTTTACGGTACTTGCGTGAAAACAATAAGTAGCGCTGCCGATAAAAACGGGATCCGAAAAACAACACATCGCTTGAACTGGTTCAGCAATAGGAAAGCTTCACCAGAGCCATGCGGTCTAGACTTTTTGTCCGATTGGGAAGCACGTGCTTTACCAATCCATCGGGTTGGATGTATGGGTGAACGTAATTGCGCATCTCGCTATTACTTCTCTCAGCCATTCAACTGATGTGGGACAAAGGGTCTAGAACGCACCTTTGAAGCTTTCCATAAAATATGCTCTTGGCTCATTTTCAACATCTGTAAATTTTCTCCTACTAAGCATCTGCTTTATCTATCCGTCATTTAATTTTCAGTCTGTAATTCTTCTATAAAGAATTTTCGTCGTAACGTTCACCGCAATGCCATTAAAACAAGCATAAAAAAAATCTGAGTTTAAAATCATCAATACGAATCTTCTTGATTTTGATTTAAGAGTCAGGGAATCGAATGTTGTTGATTGTTTAATGTTTTTTTTTTATTTCACGTATGATTGTTCAAAAAGGTATGTTTCACGAGTATAAATAAACTGAAATGTCATTCGGTTACAAGCACTTACAGTACCGTTCATAATTGTATAGAAATTGGAAGCACGCACACTGTCACTTCGACTTTGAACTTCCATAACTTTTTACTCTGATGATATTTTTTGATCAAATTTTCAGCGTTAAATAGATCAACTATCACACTATTATATAAAAAAATTTTAGCTTTCTGGAGTTTATGTGGCCTATGATACAGTCATTCTACGAACATCGGACTTTTTGGACTTTTAACATTCAAACTTCAATATCTCAGAAACTACGCTACATTTTTTATTGAATTTTGCTGAATTATTGTTGAAATATAAAGCAAGCTTGTCTGAAGTTTTTGAAAAGTTCTATCAATAGGATCAAAAGTAACGTGAAGTTCAATATTTCAGGTATGAACTTAGAAATGCGATTTCTTTAAATTTTTGGACGAATGTTTCCATAGGAAAATCCTATTTTATGTTTAACAATCAGTTGATCTTTTTCAACCGAAAAATCAAAACAATATCGCGAGATTCTGCTTACAAAACACAGAAAGATAATTTATTTTAGTTTTTTCTTTTCTCCATTGCTTTTGCCAGACATTTTTTGACTGATTTGTGGATGGAAACGTTATTGTTCTCATGAAACGTCCAAAATTCTATAGAAATCGCATTTTTAGGTTCATGCCTGAAATATTGCACCTCACGTAACTTTGGATCCCAACGATAGAACTTTTCAAAAACTTCAAATATGCTGGCATTATATTTCAACAATCTTAAAAAAATGTAGCGTAGTTTCTGAGATATTGAAGTTTGAATGAGAAAAGTCCAAAAAGTCCGATTTTCGTAGAATTATTGTATTTCAGGCCACACAAACTTTAGAAAGCTAAAATTTTGTGATATAATAGTGTGATAGTTGATCTATCTAACGCTGAAAATTTGATCGAAAAATATCATCAGAGTAAAAAGTTATGGAAGTTCAAAGTCGAAGCGACAGTGTGCGTGCTTCTAATTTCTATACAATTATGAACGGTACTGTATATTGAAATACCGTGATTAAGTTTCAACTAAGTTTTTCAAGCGTTGAACAGCAAAACTCTGATATTACTTCTGGAAATTAAAACTATTGATGGTGTTCGTTTGCTGAGTGACGTTCATTCTTCCTGAGGACGTCACCCAATCCAGCAAAGGAGAAGGCATCCTCACGAAGCTTTTGTTAGCTTTTCATCCCACTAAGATCAAAGAGATTCTTAGAATCTTGTATGATACAATATGTAGAACCAGACAAAGCATCGCATCGGTTTCCGAAAAAAAAATGATCTTCGATGCCGATCCAAAGGTCAATGCTGGGTGCAATAAACTCTCCGGTGGGAATTTGTTTAAAGAAAAAAATGATTTAAAAGGAGTTATTGGAACGTTGTCGTAAGAAAAATATTTCTGGAATGTTTTGGTTTGTCAACTGGGATAATTTCTGGATCATAAATGGTGGACCTGCATCGATTCCATTCAGCTAAGAAGTGACGCCATTTTGGTACACAAAAATTCACCATTTCTGATTTAAAGGCGAATTAAATGTAGCAATATTTTGACATCGTTCGAGACTTTAATAAATTACTTCATGGTCGGTGGCAATTTATTCTTGTTTGCTGCTGCTGCTGCTCGCCAATTATGAAAACGAATAACCGTAGCCAAGTCCATGAAATTGATGCCCTTTTCCGTGCCTCCTCGAATTCAAAACAGTGCAGTGTCTGGGCCAGAGAGTCTCATCCGCGAGCACAATTACGGGGATCACAGAATGAGGCTAACGAATAAATATCCGGAGGACGACGACGACGACGATGCCAAGCCAAACTAAATAACCGAACTGTCCTGAGATGGATTTATAATTTGAAACGATCATGTTTGGCTTTTCGGAAGGCCATGTTATTATTCTTCCATTTTTCGCGGGACGAAACGGAACTGTCACAAGGGGGTGCGGGACAAAATTTATGGAAATTTCTCAACTCACAATTTGTCCTTCCCACTACAAGCGAGGAATGAAGACACAAGCCAGTGGCCACAAGCAGCCAAACGCCTCCGAATTTGTCACACAGTTCCACCGTTTGTTTTTGTTATTGGAAGCTTAATGAAAACATCTCCATTCTACTACCCTTTGTGGAATTTTTCCTGACTGTTCTCAATATATATGGTAATCCTGATAAACCAACAAGTGTGACCAATGCGCGCGTAATTGCCACCCACCTGACGAGGATCTTCGAATGAGGAGAGGAAAATCGAGAGCAGCCGCATTAATCAACAGGATTCTGACGGTGGTGGACAGATGCAGGTCGAAATATGCAATGAATTCTTGGACTGAAACTTTGTCTGTTCAACAATAGACAATTGCTGAACATGATTATTCCTCACTTTAATTATTGATATTAAAATGTTTTTTTAGACTATAAAAGTAGAAACTTATGCATCAATATAGATACACAACTTAAAATCATAGTTGACTACCTTTTACAAAACTGTACGCCAAAGTCAGATTTCAACATTTTATTTTAGAATCGAAACACGAGATACTAAAATTTTCTGCAGAGTGGTAGAAATATGAAATTTGTTTTTAGAACTATCCTTAAAAATAGGTTTCAGATAGATTTTGTTTTTAAATGAAGTTAAAGCATGACGAGCGCCTTAGAGATAAAACTAAAATTAAATTTTAAATTTACTTTTGAGGTGAAAAACACATAAACAATTTGATAAAAAGCAAAAGAAGCAAGTCATCATGTTGTGATTTGGAATTAAGTAAGCACATAGAATTCCGGCTGGTAAACGGTGGATAATGTGCAACACGAGACCTCATAGTGGTCATATCACCTCTTATTCACAACTCCTATCTCTACCTCCCCACGGTGCCGGCTGGGGTGCGAGTAACCTTAGCGGAGATCGGGTACCCAACCCCGATGGATGCTTTGGTCGCATGCAGACTGAGAAGGTGGCCGCACGCGTCTGTTCTCTAGGTCAGGGGCGGCGTGCAACAACAACCGAGCGTCTGTTCTCCAGGTCAGGGGCGGCTCAAACAGCGTCTGTCTTGCAGCAAGCGGCTGAATTTATGAAATGCGACTCCCGCCAGCTAAGTCCAAGATGGCAGCCCCATCGCGGGATAGGGACTTTAGGCTAACAACCTACTGCTCCTGATATCTTGTATTGTTACAGAAACTGAGAGAAGAAATAACCGAATTGGAACTTTGGCAACGACTTTTAGCATGAAAACACGGACTAGAATTGGAACTTGGAATGTTTTGACCCTTGCCCAGCCAGGAAAGCTGGCTCAACTTGCTAGAGAAGCTAGCCGCCTCAAGCTAGAGATATAGGGACTGAGCGAAGTCCGTTGGCATAACACTGGAGATCACAAGACACAATCCGGGCAAGTACTGCTTTACTCTGGCATACGAGGAGAACATGCTACTCGGGAACGAGGAGTTGGTTTCCTGTTAAGCCCGCAGGCCCATGCGGCCCTCATAAGATGGGAACCGATAAACGAAAGAATAATCGTAGCCAGATTCAGAACACGGGTTAGAAACCTTACAATGGTCCAGTGTTATGCGCCAACTGACGTTGCCGATTTGCAGGTGAAAGAGCAGTTTTACAGTCAATTGAACAGCGTGGTTGAGAGAATTCCGAAGGGTGACATTCAAATCCACTTAGGCGACTTCAACGCAAAGATTTGCTTCGATAATCAGGACTTTGAGCGCATCATGGGGCGCCATGACCTAGGACAGATGAGCGAAAACGGAGAGCTGTTTGTAGAATTTTGTGGCAACAACAACATGGTGATCGGTGGATCGCTCTTCCCCCATCGACCAGCACATAAGGTCACTTGGGTATCCCGAGATGGCCGAACAGAAAATCAAATTGACCACATCTGCATCAGTCGATAATGGAGAAGGAGCCTTCTTGATGTCCGCAACAAACGAAGCGCAGACATTGCATCTGACCATCACCTCGTCCTTGGCGAGATACGAATGAGAGTTGCGCGTGTCTAACGGCGCGAGGAGAAAGTCGAGTGTCGATACGACGTCCGCCGGTTGGAGAATCCAGAGGTAAAAAGGGCATACGTTGAACAGCTAGAATCCCGAGCCTCGGAGCTGCCGACAGACGGAACAGTCGAAGAACAGTGGTGTGGAATCAAGAATGTCTTTATCACGACGAGCCATGGTACTCTCGGTAAAGTTTGTGGAAGAGGAAGTGAATGGATGTCGGATGAAACCTGGAGGATGATCGATGATCGGAGAAAGGCGAAAGTCGGAATTGAGCAGGCATGTACCGGGTCAGCCAAAGCAGCCGCCCGCTTACGATATGCGGAGCTGGAAAAGGCAGTTAAACGAGCTTGTAGACGAGACAAGAGAGCTTGGACAAACCACCTAGCCGAAGAGGGAGAAAGAGCCGCCGCCATTGGAGATATCCGATTATTATATGATATATCTCGCCGCCTTAGTGGTGCAAGGACTAATGCAAGAATGCCGCTGAAAAACCGAGCAGGTCAGCTACTGACAGATCAAACAGATCAGCTCAAGCGTTGGACTGAGCATTTTGAACAACTCTTCCGAGTTACAAATAGCAATCAATGGCCAACAGAACCCGCAGCTCGAGGCGCCCACAGTAAGTCGCATTAATGGCGTCAACTCGGAAGCGCCCTCGCTGGCTGAAATAGAAGCGGCAATCAAGGACATGAAATCCAACAAAGCGCCTGGAATCGATTGCATCCCTGCTGAAATGCTCAAAGCCGACCCTGCCTTGTCAGCACAAATGTTGCACCGTCTTTTCACTGACATTTGGGATACTGCAACATTCCCGGCCGACTGGATGCAGGGTATTTTCGTAAAGGTCCCAAAGAAAGGAGACCTAACAGAGTGCGGTAACTGGCGTGGAATAACTTTGATCTGTACAACCCTTAAAGTACTCTGCACCGTGATCCTGAACAGGATCCAGGAGAAAATCGACGCTACACTCCGACGGCAACAAGCTGGATTCCGATCCGGACGATCATGTGTGGACCGATATTGTTTTGCTCGCCCAAACACAACAAGACATGCAGAGCAAACTCGACGACCTCACCGAAAGCTCCAAGGCAGCTGGTCTCAAAATCAATGTCGGAAAGACCAAGTCGATGGAAATCAATACAGAAAATCGTTCCAATTTCGTGGTAGCTGGACAACAGGTTGAGACAGTGGAGTGCTTCCAGTATCTTGGTAGCCAGATTACGCCTGATGGTGGTACCAAGAAGGACATCGAAACCCGGATCAGAAAAGCCCGATTTGCGTTTGCGAGTCTCCGAAACATCTGTCACGCCAGATCTCTCAACGAACTAAGATCCGAATCTTCAACTCAAACGTCAAATCCGTATTGCTGTACGGGTGTGAAACTGCACATGTGCACATATGCGGTGACGACTCGAAAACTGCAAGTTTTTGTGAATCGCTGCCTGCGGAACATCATCCGCGCTTGGTGGCCTGGCAGCTGGATCTCAAATGTTGAACTTCATCACCGGTGTCATCAAAAGGCGCTAGAAATCGAGATTCGGGAACGTAAGTGGAGATGGATTGGGCACACGCTGCGAAGAGATGAAAACGAGATTTGCAGAGAGGCGCTTGACTGGAATCCAGATGGGCATCGAAGGAGAGGCAGGCCCAAAAGCTCGTGGCGGCGAAGTCTAGCCGCTGAAATCCGCACATATAAAACAACTTTGTTTTTAAATATCCGACGTTCCGACCAGTTTTCGTGGCCTTTTTCAAGGGAACTGGTAATTTATAATTAAATTTTAAAAAAATCGGGGTAAGTTTGGGAAAATTCATAAAATTTTTAACATTCTAACATTTTGAACTGAATAAAAAGGATTAATTATCATCTGTTTCAGAATTTGAAAAACATTGCTCAGAACCATCGCTTAAATTTTATAATCCAAAATTGTATGAAACCTTAAACAATTTTTTCCTACTTCCTAGTTAGTTCCACCTGTTTAAAGTTAACAATACCTCGGAAATGCTAAATTGTATGATGCCAGTCAACTTCAAGCGGTACCTATAATTCAACGACGAAATCGTTCCAGCTGATGTTCTTTTTCCTAAGAAAAACGCTGCAGGCCAACTTGCAAATGCCGAAGAGTCCAACTCTCATAAAAAATATCTTCTTCCAGGTTACCTAGCTTTAAAGCTTAATAGAGACGGCTACTGATCGAAGTAGAAAAAAAAATCCCGTCTGGAAAAGTGCGTGTTTAATGTAATTTCCGTTTTCCTAGGAATGGCTGGCAGCACTTTTGCGCTAACAGCAAAGAGCTTTGCTTCTCGGAAGGAAGGTAGGAGCAATTCGAGCGAGCAATGTCTCGCGGCATGAGTATCGGTGTGGCGTCTCCTCGTCGGTATCAAGTAAGGCGAGCGCTTTTTCGCGTCTGCCGCGTTTTAGTTCGATTACCTAGGATTTTTTTCATCGAAACGAAAATCCGCTGACTGGCATGCAGCAAAAGACCTCCGCGTGTCGTCTGGTGGGTATCGACATTTTATCACGAATCAATTCAGCAACAATTACACACTTATTTGGGTAGTTGCAGGCAGCAAAACCAGCAAAAAGACTAACACGAGCGACGATTCATTTTTTTTTTCGTTTCATTTCGTTATTAAATGCTGCAACTTGTGCTGCGCTGCGCTAGAGTGTTGATTTTACACGCGATCTAGCATGTGAACTAGCGACCGCGCCATGTCGTCCTCGTCGTCGTCGTCGGGTAATACACTTCATGGAAGAATATTGAACGAGGTCAACCATTTGCTCATCGCGATGGAACACACGCGTCTATGCAGCAGAAGAAGTGCATGCAATCATGTGCAGCAGCTACAGCAATACAATAATGCACACATTGGATAGAAAGGCGGTGGTTGGGGGAGATAGTGCAATATGCCTTATCTACTTAAAACGCCCAATTTTAAGACGATTATGGGATCTGGAGATACGAAAACCTGTCAATTTGACATACGGGGATTTTTTTTTATTATCTGACAATTTGCGCCGGAGGTCTTCAGATTTTCCCCAAAATTGAAAATTTGGTTCATTTTTGCGACTTAAACACACATGTATTTTTTTCAGATTTCTAACATTTTTATTTTTTGAGTTAGCTTCGGTTAGATTTTTTGTAAATAAAAAATAACCATTTTTCAAAGCTACATAACTCTGTTTTTTCTCAACGGAAATTATAAAATAGCACATCAAAATGCATTGAAATTTTATCAGCTTTCCAAATAGAATAGTTGGAAAAAATTGAATAATGACCTTCAACATGAAAAGCTGTAAATAAACCTTGAATGGCGTCTAAAAGTACCGTTTGCACCACCGAATATTTTGCAAAAAATACGATTGTATAGCTCGATTCGTGATGTAACTTTCATCTGAAGACACCAAAGTGGGTCATTAACACCTTGAAGAGTTATGAAAGAAATAATGACAATAAATCTTTTTTTGCATCGAAAACAAACAATAGTGGAACAACTGCACTCACATATGGAGATAGCAAGCACTTCTAACAACATGGAAACAAAAGAACTTACCAAAGCAGGTAAAAAACACTACTTTTTCGTGCTTTGTAGAGTGTTTGCAGCAAAACTGACTTTAAATTTTAACCAAAATTCTGAGTAACGTATTGTTTATGTGATTTAACTAATAATGGGAATGTTGCTTTTACAACCTGATCATATACTATATAACTTATTAATTTGTCAATCAAAGATCATTGTGAAGCATAATCAATGCCAATAGTAGAAGGTTCAGTCCCTGTGTTTGGGATCACAAAAATGTGATTAAAAAAATGAAATATAGACGTGCTTTTCATAGTTTTTATATCGGGAGCTAAGCACTGGACACCAAAATCCTTTCCCATTGATCAAAAAAGTATGAGAAAGTGGCACAAATGTTGTAGAAATAATCAAAGAGCTCAGTATGGCCAGCCCAGGCTGTAAAATGATGAAAATATGATATTTTTACCGTATTCGTTTTCTACATTCGCCCAGTTTTGAGGTTTACCATACTAGAACGAACATACTTCGTCGTCAGTGTTTTGCTACCTCGATCGCTCACACACGAATCTTCAGTGTTCCACCGTCCATTTTAAATCAAATCTGGGGAATAACGGATGCAAAACTTAGCGCATAAACTTCTAAAAATGACAGTAAAATGTGCATAACTTGTTGTGACCTGGTGCAAAACTGGGTATAAACGAATACGTTATTAGATTTTTGGATATAACATGAAATCAGTTAAGCTGCAACAATCTACCGCCCCTTCTTTCATTACAGTCCCATATACAAAAAAGCAAGCGAGAGAGACAATAAGCTTTTTCGGTTTTGGAATATATTTTTAAATTGTGACCACAACTTTCAGCATAAACGAAAATCGTTTCTAGGTTGTCATAATAAATCGTTAGACCTGAAATTTCCGAAATTGAGTTATTGGTAAGGTCGAGAGCACCATTTTTATTCACTAAGGGACTGTTAATCGACCATATTTGAAACCTTTTTCGAATCTACTAGTATAACAGTCCTATACAAAATATATTTTTCTCACCAAGCTACTTTCTAAGACTTAAATTTGATCATTTTTGAACTTCTAAATGCAATTGTCAGAAAAAGAGACATACTTTTGCAAAAAAATATCATGAATTCCACATTGTAAGTTGAATCTTTTTACGATTTTTGATTGCATCCGATAGTTTTTCGTTCAGGAAGTCATTCCTGAGAAAGTCAGACCTGCCTTCGAAAACTAGTGTGCATCATTCGACATCAAGTGAGTTAAAAAAATGTTTAAATGATTCAAAGCAATTAACCAAAGACTATTTCGCCGAAAGAAACATTGAAAAGTAACCAAATCCGTGGTATTTCACATATGGGACTGTTATTCAGGTATATTTTATATAGGACAGCAACGAATTGATTTTTTTTTCGAAATTTCTAGAACAAAACCTCTTTTTTTAGTCATTTATGTTGAAGCCTTATGTTGACCTAAAATGACGAAAATTCATATGGGACTGTTGATTCTCAACAGAACTGGTCACTGTGAGATGAACGCCACGTTAGCCCCTTTGTATTGTTTTCTATGTTGTGATCTGCTGAGTGTTGCCAGTTCATAGTTTTAAGAGTTTTTTGTATAATAATTTAAAGCGGGAAAAACTGTAATGTTAAGCGAATGCAGAATAAATGTTTTTTTTTTTATTTCAAGTCGTTAACGCAAGAACAAGTCTTTCTGTCCATCCGCAATGGTCTGACACAACAGGACTGTTATGCGAGTAGGGGCAGTCTGAAAAGGACGAAAAAATAGTGTTTTTTACCTGCTTTGATAAGTTATTTTGTTTCCATGTTGTTAGAAGTGCGCGCTACCTCCATATGTGAGTGCAGTTGTTCGACCATTGTTTGTTTTCGATGCAAAAAAAAAGATTTATTGTCATTCTTTCTTTCATAACTCTTCAAGGTGTTAATGGCCCACTTTGCTGTCTTCAGATGAAAGTTACATCATGAATCGAGCTATACAATCGTATTTTTTGCAAAATATTCAGTGGTGCAGACGGTACTTTTAGACACCATTTAAGGTTTATTTACAGCTTTTCATGTTGAAGGTCATTATTTAATTTTTTTCAACTATTCTATTTGGAAAGCTGATAAAATTTCAATGCATTTTGATGTGCAGTTTTATAATTTCCGTTGAGAAACAACAGAGTTATGTAGCTTTGAAAAATGGTTATTTTTGATTTACAAAAAATCTAACCGAAGCTAACTCAAAAAATAAAAATGTTAGAAATCTGAAAAAATACATGTGTTTTTAAGTCGCAAAAATGAACCAAATTTTCAATTTTGGGGAAAATCTGAAGACCCTCGGCGCAAACCCGTCAGATAATAAAAAAAAATCCCCATACGTAAACCCAATTTTTGCTCTTTATACCGTGTATATGATGATGATTTCAAAATAAAAATAAAGTCTGGTACCTATTTCGAATTCAGACCTATTCAAGTTAAATGATTTTTGACAGTTTCAAAATGTTCATCGAAAAAGTTCGGCAGCATCGCATCGTGTACATCGCGCCTCGCTGGTCATGTCCATGTCCTGGTGCCATGTTAGCCATTTTTATTACTCAACGAAATTGTCACACGCTAGCAGGTCGCATTGTTTCCGTCAATCGAATCCGACATCCCAGACGTTTTGGTCCGCACGGTTTCTGATCGATGTTTGGCTGATTTATTTTGTTCGTTGCTGGCTGACTGTCTGTGGCAGTGTTCGTTGCCTTTCAGTTGCTGGTGCCACAATGTTTTTTTGGCATCCATTTTTTTATAATTTCTGAAACATTGATGAGGGTGTGGGGTGGTCCAACACTTTGATTGGAAGGAGAGAGAGACAGTTTGTGTGGAGAGGAGTCTGACAAAGCACAAATTCAAAAATCAGACAACAGACCAGACAGACTTTCAAGTCAATAAACATGGTGTGTGCAGTTGTGTAGTTTTTTTTTTTTTCATTCTTTCGTCGATTGAATTTTGCCCGCTGCACTGACTGACTGACTGCAACAACCCCTTTTTGGGGAGGTCAAAAAGAGGAAAGAGTGAGTGGGGAGACGAAACAACGAGAAGTGAACGTCTGGGTTAAAAGTAAACTAAAATTGACACGATCCCCCCCGAAAATTTCGGCAAACGGAAGAGGGTGGCAATTGTTAAGGTGTCAGAGTCTCCTCGCAGTTTTGCTTGCACCAATTTGGCAAGTATGCCGAGTGAGGGAGAGATCAGTGATCGGCGAAAAGTGATGCGTCCGACGTCTTTTGTTGCCATTCACCCGAATGCAGCAGACACAATCGTTCGTGTATTTGCGTTGAGACAGCCAAAATAAAACGAAAATAAAAACAACATTCGGCAACAAAATAATAAACACATATTCGAAACATACTGATTTGTCGAAAATTTATTGCAGACAATAACGAGCCAGACGATGACATTTGCGGTGGACGACTCCAACTCAGTCAGTGGTGTTGCATTGCAGCTGCGAAATCAAGTGTGAATGTCATTTGTTATTGCTTC
This sequence comes from Uranotaenia lowii, assembly GCF_029784155.1. Taxonomy (NCBI): domain Eukaryota; kingdom Metazoa; phylum Arthropoda; class Insecta; order Diptera; family Culicidae; genus Uranotaenia; species Uranotaenia lowii. The sequence goes on from NC_073693.1 coordinate 113,085,798, forward strand.
TAGCTTGTTTTTTTTTTGTTTGGAAATGTTTGTTTTTTTTTTGTGTGGTTCGTCTGACTGTCTGAATGCAAATTGTCCCAAACTTTTATCATTATTGCACTGCTGTAAAAAAAATATAACCTTCCGGAAGTTGATGTATTCGCGAAGTATATGTGAATAAAAAAAATTAAAATATTTTTAAAAAGCTGAATATTTGACTGGTATACCTAACTTGAATCGTGGGTATTAAACAACCTTTCTGTTCAAAAAGCTTTGCTTAAGAGCAAAAGATAAATTTTGAAAACTTCTATGTGTTGGTTCTCGGTCGTCCTGTTTACAGGGTTCATCTCAAGACTAATTCATTATATTTTGGAATTTTTATCATTTGGGATAAATAATTCATCCCTAGACAAGTTCATTGCTGACAGACATTATCGATCTCAAGATACTTGAGAGCTCAGTTATTCTAGCGATTGCTATCGCTGATGTTCAGAGCTCGTCTCTCATACATGGCTCTCATAGGGGAAGGGAGGAAAAATCCTATATTCTAAGATGCCACACTAGAAAAAATAATACAAATACTGTTAATATTTTAAATGAGATATTCAAATGCCTGCACAACCCGTTAACGGAAAGGTGACTTTATACCTAATCTTGTTTTATTATGATCAGACACATTTGTACATAGGTAGGGGAAAGTCGGGTGAGACGGACACTTTCAGTATTTCGGAAATTACATTGTTTGGAAAAAATCTAATGATGGGAAAATGTTTTCCTAGGTGTATTGAAACTTTCGAGATCCTTTATTGTGTAACAGCAAGCAACCATTCGATATAATTTTCTCTACTCAGAAAATGGTCAATAACTCGCAACCTTTTTCAGAAATTTAAAGCGTTTTTATCGGTGGAATCTTTATTAGGCTTCTCAATTAGGGGAACATGCCCTATTATGCGCCACCTAAGCGAATCGTTGATTTTCTATGTATTCCACGTACAAATTGTGTTGAAAATGGATGCAATCGTTGAAGAAAAGTGTTTTCTACAAATGCCTATGATATTTTATTACTCAAATGGCTATAGTTGCTTCAAAAACTTGATTTTTAAAAGCCATATTCAAAGCCACAGAACAAAACTGTGTTGCAAATACGCGCCGCTGTGTATTCAATATGCGCCTAGCAGCCGAACACACCCGAAAGCAGCCGAAGACCAAAAACACACCAATACTTACAGACACTTTGACTGAAAAGAAAATCAAAATGGACTAATCAAAATTTTGAAAAAAAAAGAAAAGTAGATTTTTTGGGCTGAATTAACGCTCAAAATATGGTTTTAGACTTTTTGTTCATTTTCAATGAAAATAAGCCTTTTTGAAAATTTAATGCTATTTTCAGCCTACTACGATTGGCGCGTTATAACGAGCGCATGGGCCATGATAGAACATACCCATAAAAAGCATACCTTTGCGGGTTCAGTATGATTTTTTAGCATAAAATCATAGTTTAGATTCTCCTCTATCGATGTGTCAGAAAATATTGTCTTATTCGTTTTTCTCTGCTTGGTGACACCTTATTGAAAGTGTTTTAAAATTTAGATCAAAATGAAGAAAAACTTAAATTGTGAAATTATCACGTCACAGGGGAATTTTAAGGAAAAATTCATACTTGCCATGACCAATCACAGCATTTAAAACAAATTGGTAATATTTTGCAGGCTTAAAATGTTTCAGATTCTTCAAAACAAAGGTGGCGCGTATTAGCCACATGGGGCGTTATATGAACTTTTCCCCTACCATCTGGAGGAAAACCATCGAATTTCTATCGACGGGTTTGAGCAACAAACGTCTTGAAAAAAAAGTTGCAAGTTTGGGTAAGACGAACACTGCAATGTCGGGTAAAACGGACACATAAGTTTATCAAGAAAGGTCATATTTTTCATCAGTTTGAACCTCCATATGCTTTCAGAAGACCTTGGCATGAGCAGTTGTCTGTCAAAAAGTACTCAGTATCTCAAACAGGCAAACTGCTTAAAGTTGATCCCTGGTGAAAACAGCCCTATTAAATACGGAATTACGAAAACAACACATAACCGCTACCGGATTCAGAACAGTTGGCACCATTTTGTTTAAAAACATTTTGAACAGCTTAAAAACATGTACTAGTGCAGCAATTTTTCGGCAATGTCTGCCTTTTCTACGCAGTGTCCGTTTTACCCGACCATTTAAAAAAACTGAACTTGCAAGCATGTTTTAGATTGCTATAAAAACAGTCTTGATGAAGGAAACTTACTTATGTCGGTAGGAGGCATTTAGCCAAAATTTGAACGAAATTTTGTTCTAAGTGTCATGTCAGTGTGATCAGTGCGAATACTGCGATAAAAAGGCAATAACAAATTTTCTATTGCGATTCTACTTTAGGGTGTCCGTCTTACCCGACTTTCCCCTCTCACTCAATTGGACATAAGACTGAGTCAATCTGAGGTAATGTTCGAATTTCTCAAACCCTGGGGTTTGACATGCTTTGTGTTGGTTCAAAAGTCATCAACGATTTTTTACAGAGTTTTTAAGTAACGTTTACATGAGTAAATTTGAACTTTAACAGTGAGGGGAAAAATAAAGTGTCCAATAGACTACCCCAAATTTGTATGGGAAATTTAAAACCTGTGAAATGTTATAGGGGAGATGAGGGCATAACGAGCACCCGAGGCATAATGAGAAGTCCATTTTTCTACATAAGTACGTATTTTCTTAAACAAATTTTCATGAGGACTTGTTGCGTACTACCTATAGTATTAATTTTTCACCAAAAAAGAAATATCCTTTTCATATTTACAGAAATATTAAATAATAACCAGCAAGGTTCTCAAGTGACGAAAATATTATAATTTTTGAGCACCACCAAATAAGCTTTTATGACCTTTAAATCATCTTGATCTGAAATGTACGCACTGCAACATGATCTACACATTGTTTTTCAATTTTCAGCATCATAAAATTTTTGATTTTTCACTTTAATCAATTGTAAAACGCGTTTTTACTTTAATTTGTTCACTAGAGGCGAACAGAGCACTTTCAATGAAGGCATATTGAGCATTTTCTGCCGGGGAATCCTGCAGCGAATTCGACTCGATGAAGTCAATTGACTAATAGAGCTACAGCTAAACTTGTATCGTCTGACGATTTGGCCTATTGGTAAGATGTCGGAGAGGTAATCAGTAGACTCGAGTTCGATTCCTGTTCGAGGGGATTTTTTTTTTGCACATACCATTCATGATTGATTTTTTTTATTGTTACATTATACGGCTAATAGCATCAAAGCATCATCCGTCAAACAAAACACCAGAAACATAATGTATGAACATGTGTTAATTCTTTGAATTCTACAAACAGACCTAGATTATTTTGTTTTTGCTTTGTTTGATGAATCTACGCCTCACCGTTTAGTGCAATCATGATCATAAATGATAAAAGAAGAAAAAAAAAAATCACCTCCACCAGGAATCGAACTCGAGCCTACTGATTATCTCTCCGACATCTAACCAATAGGCCAAATCGTCAGACGATACAAGTTTAGCTGTAGCTCTATTACTCAATTGACTTCATCGAGTCAAATTCGCTGCTAGATTCCCCGGCAGAAAATGCTCATTATGCCTTCATTAATGGTGCTCATACTGCCTCGGGGGGTTTCTCATTATGCCTCTACAGTGACTGGTTTTCAGCATTCGGCAAAATTTTTTAAAATGCATCTTTAAACGTTTTTATCTACTTTTTCAAGTTTCATCCAATTAGACAATAGACTATTTGAGTGTCGGAACACGAATCAATGATGTAATTCACATATAACAGCTGTTCTCTATGGTTAAATAAGCATTTTCCTTAAGGTGCCCATTATGCCCTCATCTCCCCTACGCTGCAGGCTAAAATTGATCCTGGGCTTAGTACAAGATCTCATGCCAAATTTGGGCCAGATCGGACCACGGGAAGGGGTCGCTCAATGAGCCTGAAGTATGTATGGGACATTTTGTTCGAGAGGAACATGAAAAACTAGATTTTCGTCAATAACTTTTGTCTCCTTCGACCTATTTCTTTCAAAAACGGGTTTTCTTGAAGCCTAAACTATGACAAATATTTCATCCGAAGGTTGCATTTCAATTAAAGTTAAGATAAAAAAGTTATTAAGCTTCAAAAATCGGCTAACTTTTTTAAGAGTGATATTTATCACTGTTTTAATGAGGCGACTAAATGTCCGACCAGAACACCCAATGTGAAATGCATGCCGTTTCGTCAAATAATGATCGATTTTAACCATTGGTGTTGCGTTCGATTGCAATTTTTAATGCTTTTCTAATATTTGAGTTTGGATGATATTCACTTGATAGTTCGGAAAAAGGCAAGGGCGGAAAAATGGTTGACAATTTAAAATATAATTGCATAACCACAGGGGCTTAGGAACATGACTGGACGATTTGCGATGCCAAAAAAAAACAGCTTTTCATGAATAACTTTGGTTCCCGTCTGCCGATTTCTTTCAAAAACGGTTTTTAAGATGGTAACCGTAGTGAACGACTGTGCCGGAAGAGATGTTGCAAGGATTTCGGAATTTAATGGTAAAATAACCAAAAATGAAGAACAACTGCAATATTTATTAAAGGTAGTTGAGGCACATCGAAAAAAAAATCAAATCTCCAACAAAAAATAATTTGATCTGAAATGTTGTGCATAAACTTTGAACTTTGTTAGTAGCTTTATGAAAAAAAAAAAAAGATTTTTAAATATTATTTATTTTTAGTTTAATTAAAACCTTCTAGGAAATTACTTAACGTGTCAACCTCATTATTTTTTGTAATAAAAACACTCTGAATCAAATGAAGTACTTGGTTTAACTACAGCTAAAATTATAGAAAAACGTGAAAAGACTTTAAATTTATTGGCATCACAAATCGTCCAGTCATGTTCCTAAGCCCCTGTGGTTATGCAATTTATTTTTAAATTGTCAAGCATTTTTCCGCCCTTCATTCTTTCCGAACTATCAAGTGAATGTCATCTTAACTCAAATATTAGAATATCATTAAAAATTGCAATCGAACGCAACAACAATGGTTAAAATCGGTCATTATTTGACAAAACGGCATGCATTTCACATTGAGTGTTCTGGTCGGACTTTAGTCGCCTCATTGAAACAGTGATGAATATCACCCTTAAAAAAGTTAGCCGATTTTTGAAGCTTAATAACTTTTTTATCTTAACTTTAATTGAAATGCAACCTTCGGATGAAATATTTGTCATAGTTTAGGCTTCAAGAAAACCCGTTTTTGAAAGAAATCGGTCGAAGGAGACAAAAGTTACAGACGAAAAACTGGTGTTTCATGTTCCTCTCGAACAAAATGTCCCAAAATCCCATACAAACTTCAGGCTCGTTGAGCGACCCCTTCCCGTGGTCCGATCTGGCCCAAATTTGGCATGAGATCTTGTACTAGGCCCAGGATCAATTTTAGCCTGCAGCGTATAACTTTTTCAAAAGTCAGGTTATTTGGGGCAGTCTAGTGTCCAAATTATTATTTGATGAAGGATACCTCGAGGATTTCCCGCAGTACATTGCAATATGACTCAGCTGTCATGATTCCGTCAATGTTTACCAAATTGCCCACTTCACCCCAAGAAAAGCACCCCCACACCATCACTGTTTCTTGGATATGGCGGTCTTGTAGCTCCCGACCCGACTTGCGCCACATATGCTTCCGCTTCTTCCGGTTGAATAGCTCGAATTTGGATTCGTCGATCCACAACAATGTTTGCCAGTACTCGAGCCATTTATCGGCGTGTTCCTTGGCGAACTTGAGCCGCTTAGATTTGTTCACTTGGCTGATGAAAGGCCTTCTCACTGCGATCGTCCTAAGGTACTCCTTTGCATGGATGCGGCGAAGGACAGTACGATGCAATACCGAAAATTGAAGCTCTTCCTGTATCTGCCGGATCGTTATTGTTGAGTTTTTCTTCACTTCAAGAATGCTTCACTTCCCGGTGCGTTTGACCGTTATTCACATCACGAACAACCAGTTTCCGGATGGACAAAGGAATAGAACCAGAAATGTATGCGTTTTCCATATTTTACAACTTATTCGAATGTAGACACCTGTTTGAATACTCTAGAGCCAAGCCAGTTGTTTATGAAACGTCAAAATACACTAAACAAACAAATTCGAGGGGCCTAGCGATGGAAACTTATAGAAATTATATTGATTTTTGAGTTGGACACTTTATTTTGCCCATTTTTTTTTGGAATATTAAATGTTTTTTTTTTATCAGAAAAACTTTTTTTACCAGCGCAGGATTAATAAAAATTGAAAAGAACATAATAAACAATATTTTAAAAATGATTACGATGTGTTTTCGTTGAATTTCAACCAGAAAAATAAAAGAAATTGAAAAAATAATAATTTAGACACTTTATTTTGCCCTTCACTGTAGGTTTGTATGGGGAAATTGAATATTTTGTACTTAAAAATAAACATCATTTTTGTTTCTTCTGTGGAACCGAGCTAACTAATGGTTTTTGTGCCAATTTCTAAATTCTCCAAAAAAAAATTTCCGCTGAACAACTTTGTCGAAGACCGCAACTTCGTATCTTATAAGACAAAGAGTTATTAGCTGTTTAACAGGGGTATGTCTTTTGGTATTGATGAATAATGAATTTAATTGACGTCACTGTTGGACCCTCTAGAAGTATTGCATGGAAAGCAGTCATGCAATACCTCGCTAGATACCCAGCAGTAATGTCAATTGAATTTTTGGTTTGGTAAGCATTTTTTTATCCCGAATTGACTTGATGACTGCACTCTATAGGTATAGCATATTTTTCATGATCAAATTCTTTGTGGTAAAATGTGCAGGGCTGATGAAAGAATAAATGTTCAAGTTCGATAAGGCAAATGAAGGAGAAAAAAAACTTATCACGTTCGTAAAGCGAATATTTCTTCCCAAATCAAGACGTCCAATGGCACGAATGCGAATTTTTCAACCGAGATAACATCACTGATAAGCTGATATAATTCCCCCTGCGTAGGAGAAAAATTTTCATCGCCCAGAGCTCCTGGCGCCAACTAGCTCATCATTCCCTAAGCTTCGTTTCCCGATCAGGTAATAATACCAATAGCTAAATTTCGATTTTTCGCAAATCATTCAATTTTCATTTGACAATTTGAAAATATTTTTTATGGAGAGTTATGTAACTCAGTTAGTTTAAATTTTAGTTTCAATGTATCGGATCAATTCCATTCTTATTGAAGGAGAGTTTATGATCTTCTGGCAATTTCGGCAATCATATGATCTAAAAAGTATATTCTCTAATAAAGTGCCAAGACTAAATCGTTCACCAGAAGATCTTTTTTACAGAACTGGGAATGTTTCCTCGATAAGACAAAGAACATTTTCTCTTTGAAAGTCTTTATATCTTTAACTTTTATTCATTTGCTTAAATTAATTCTTAAAAACTATTAAACTTTTATTCTTTTATATTGTGGAATTTTTTTTTTAAATTTTAATATCCTTTTAATTGTAATAGTTTTTTCTTAATATGGAAAATTGTTTTCATATGTAGGCACGTTTCAAATTGTGGTCCTCAAATTCAAAGCTCAATGAATCTAGTACATTTCAACCATCGGGACCTTTTTCACTGGGAGGAAAACATAACAAAAATTGAACACCATAGCAACTTATACTTTTGCACGCAGAAAAATTGAAGCAGGCTAAAAATGCATGGTAAATAATAAAATTTCTATATATTTTTCTACGTGTCATTAGAACACGTGGAGTAATTTTTGAATGCTAGCGCCCCAGCACAACCAGTGGATTATTCACTTACTAAGCAGTTAAGACACGAACCTTTGGTTGATGGAAATGTGGTTCAGAGTTATATCAGCTTATCAGTGATAACATGTCAAACCGAACAACGACGGCATCTTGAAGGGTGTTTAACGGGTCAAATGAATGGCACCTCAACTGACTGACTGTCAGCTCCAGCTTAATGCACTTTTTCAATGGGGCCCAAGATCCGATTTTTGGCTGCAAATTAAAAGTATCTTTTCTTCGCGAATGCACCGGGAACTGGAAACAATTGCGGTTGATATTTTTGACAGCTTGATGGAGGATTCTGACAGTTATAAATATCTTTCACGAATCAATGATTAATGACAGCGCAACGGAACGAAAAGTCGTTTCTGGCTACAATTCCATTCGCGAAATGCCTGAGCCGATCAACAATTCGATCGAAAGCGCATTGTCACCTTCGCTAAATGTAAATCAGGTTGCAACTCTAAACTCCGCTGTTTATTTGCAGAAGCCACTCATGTGAGTCACATAAAACATAGTAACATATTACCCTCATGCCTGAACAAGTTGCAACACGCGCCTGTGCCTGGCCATATTTCACGCTGTCGTCAGCTCTATTTTCCCCACCAGCTGCCCCACCATGATGGAATCCGCGGAATAAACGGATACTCCAATACCTCCAATACTAAACAGAGCAGAGTAAAGAGCTTCGCCGAAAGGTGTCGCGTTGTTTCGCCTTCGCCGACCGCCATTTATCCAGTACTTAGAAATTGAATAATTTATGTAGAAAAATCCATAACAATAAGTTTGCTACAATTTAAAGCGCTCTGGCTGCTGGCGTGCATGCTAATTAAGACGTTATTGTGTGTCCACCGCGATCGGACCGTATTAGTTTTTTTCTATTTTAAAATCGTCAAAGTAGGGCAACGTGATGGGGGCAGCTTACAGTAAGTAATTACAGTTCAGTTGAACTCATTTGCACAGGTATTGCCTGTCGTTGAAGCCATTTTGGTGCACGGTTGGCCATTGTTGGTTGATGCAATGTTGATATTATTGTAATAAACATTTGCAATATGATTAAGTTATTTTATAATACAGGTAATTTGCATGACGATATACGATTATACACAACTTGTTCATCCATATAAACTATATAACAAATAAATTGGAATAACATCAATGATAATGAGATACTCATACATTTGGTCTTTAATCCGATGGCTAACTGGTCGGGTTCTGTTTAGCCGCACCAAGAGTTAAGAATATTTTCTCAGACATATGGGTTTGACACACAGTCAAACCCACTTTCTTTATAAGATCTAGATCGTACTTTTCTTGCACAGGAATCCATTTAAATAGGTTGAAATTTTCAACTCTTCCAATATCAAAATTTCAACTTCAAACACTTAAAAAACATTCAACCTTTTCCTTCTGACCAACTATTTAACCTTTTCCTTCCCACGTTTTTAGCGTTTCAAAAATAGAAAAATTGATTTACAACTGAAGATTTTGAAAAAAATGCATTATTTAAGTCTACTTCAATTATCCAGTTAATAAATTCAATTTTTGAGGTGGATCATACATATATGCTCCATTGGGAAGAAAACAACACATGGGGTGAATTAAAAAATAGAAATGACGGCAAAAATATATGGAATTCCATCACCTCATTGATCACCAACTAAAACAATCCAATCTTGTAAAATATTTCTTGGGTGAATCCATCCCTAAAAAATCAAACTATTGAAATTTTTGATATTTTCATTTTTGTCTTGATCAATGGCCGCCATGACGCTTGGCGCCAAAAAAAATAATATTACGATTTTTAAAACACCCACATTACTTTCAATATGTTTACAGACAAGTGGTTATTTTAGAATATGAAATAACTATCCTGAAGAGGAAAAACTTTTGACGGAATGATTTTCATGAGAATTGATAAAAAGCTTTGCAAGATGAAAAGTACTTTTTGTTCCCAGTGTATCACCTGTAATCCACTTTACTTAATCCAAAATATATAGTTTTAGCGGAAATCTATGCAAACCATCATTTGATTTTGCCTACACAAACAACCTTCTGAGGGTCCGTAATTTTTTTTGAGGATAGTTATGAAAACTTATGAAACTATTGAACATCAAATAACGACTTGATTTAAATTTGAAAAAAAAAACCGCAGCTTTTGATCTGACAAGCAAGATCTAGAGAATCAATTTTCTTTGAATTTTGGCAATGATTCTTCATTCATACCTGCACATTCGGTAAGAAAATTATGTTGATTCAATGCGCCAGTTCAAATGCGAGCTGTGCAAAGTTGTGGATCAGCTGTTCTAACATGGGAAGGAAAGTTAATCAACAACCAGCAGTAATAATTTTTAATAATTTTTCGAGTTTTGGAAGCATTCTTATCATTTTCAAAATGGTAAACCTGCACGTTTTGCTTAATTTATGGTGGACCTATGATTGAGTCCTAAGTAGCAGGAATAAGTTGGTTTCAGATTTTTTACCATATGTGTCATAAAAAGAAAAAAAATGCATTTTATGGTTGCCTATTTCTCCATTGTCCACCGTTTTCCGTTTAAAGCTAGCTTTCATTTTTCTAAGGAGGAGAACGCGGAAGAAAAATTTAACCCGAGAGGTCTTGAACAACTATATTTAAAAAACTAGCCATTTTGACATTTTTGAAAGTTTGATATAACGAGAATTAAGTTGTAAATAACCATTTATGATCATCTAATAAATCAGTTGTGTAAAATACGACTCAATTATCTAGGAGCACTATCTTCTTTACGTGAAACTTTATGGGGTGTACCAAAATGTCTAAGCATGATTTTAAATTAACAGTAGAAAATTGCAGAAAATGATTTAATCATTCCCACTACTTCACCCTTAAATGCATTTCTAACAATGATTATAATTAAATTTTAGGAAAATCTCATTTTCTTTATAAACCTTCAAGAGTACTACGATGCAGTATTTTTTTTCCGTTAGGGAGAGAGTCCACTGCGACCATTAAAGTTGATCTATTGTGGTATTACCCCGCGTTATTATTTTTAGTTTGCTATGCTATTTGACACCCCTGCACTATTGGTTGAACTTGCAGTTGTTTACCGGTAGCACTACGAGCACACACATAACTAGGTAGGATCTCCAAGTGCAATCTAATAATCCCTTGAAAAGATCCATCCACATGCATGTGCTGCATCATTGAGGCATAGAATTTCAAGGTATACCCGGCTAGCATTTCACTAATGCTAAAACCGCCAACCTTCATCGTACTATGTGTGCCAGGTTATGTCACGATCGGGATTCGATCTCATGAACGTTGGCTTACACACTTAGAAAAATCCACGTAATATTACATGGAACAACATGGGTAGAAAGGAATCGGGCAATTGCATGTAACAATACTTTTTAATACATGTAAACTTCCTATCGCAATTCCACTGCTATGTTTACTGTAGGTTTACATTTCCAATATCACTTTCAAGTACAGCTGTTAATCTAATAAGAAAAACATTGGAGTTTTTTATAACATATTTATTTATCATAATACATTCAAACTGAACAAGAAAACAAGATCACTTTATCATCAGAAAAAAATGATATTTTGCGATTTGAACAGCCTTGTTTGTGGGCAGGCTAAGCAAGTCGGGGCTTTCTGCAATTCTATTCTTACATCTGGCAGGATTCCATCCGTGGATTTTGTTGCGGAATGCATCCGAAGAAAGCTGTTGTTTTCTGAAAAATAAACATGAGAACGAAAAAACATCATCAATGGATCTTTCTTAGTAATCAATTTCATTCATACAATGAATTGATTGATCTTAATTTACGTTTTACTAACCTTAAATAATTATTTTGAGCCATTCAATTTGAAGAAGGCAATTCGCAGGAACAATCAGCAAACGACCGAAGACTTTGTTGACAACAATGTGTGCTGTACCGGCTACTTCATGTAAATATTCTTGAAAGAGCATTCAATATTAGAACCGCGTGAGATTCGCATGCGAATTGCATGTAAATCTCCTCGCAAATACAAAGATGCTATACTCTTTTTCATATTTTTTCCAGAGATGGTTGCTTTACGTGTAATGTAAGATTACATTTTTCTAACTGTGTACTTCATAACAGTTGCCACTTGCTGTCTAGGTCAGTGGTCGGCAACTTTTTGAGTCGGAAGATGCAAAAACTTCGAATTTTCTAAATTTCTGAGTTTAAAAGAACCACATTAAAGATGTATTGTTTTTCTTTTCAATAATAAAAGAAATATTGAGGACGACATTTGCCCGATTTGCAGCACACGCGTTTTCTTTGCGGTCCGTGAAAATTCCTGTTTATAGCAATTTTTCCGATGTTTGTTTTTGTTGTTGAATTTAATCGACGTTTTTCGGCGAGTTTTACAAATTAAAAACTGTTTTTTACCAGTTGTCCAGACGTTTCGAGCTACTTTGGCGTTCGCTCCTCTTCAGTGGACACTAAAATATATTTTAAATTACAATTTAATACTACAATTACAATTTTGATTTCAAACTTACAAATTACTGGCTTTCGTCCATACTAATTTGTTCTGGCTCAGTTTGTTTTGGTTTTCGTTTACATTTGTGTGTCAGTGTCTGTGTTAATTTGGAAATGACGGGGTCGTATGCTGTTTTAAAATTACATGAATCCCGTTGTCTGTTTACAACATTGTTGTCCCCTCTTAGTTTTATGTAAAAAGTTTCTGTAGTTATTCTTGCGTTGTATCCTGCTACTCTTTCTAAAATGTTGGTGTTTTCAAAATCAAAAACATGACCAGTTTCTAAGCTGTGTTGTGCTAAACCAGTGCTCCTTTGTTTCGTTGATACATTTGTTTTATGTTGTTTGATTCGTTTTTCTAAAAACTGGCTAGTTTCACCAACGTATGATTTCTTACACTTTCCACATTTTATTTCGTAGACCACATTAATGTTTTTATTTTTTGGAATTTTATCTTTTGTTTTTGTGAAAATTACGTTTTTTATTTTGTCTAATGGCTGGAAAGCAACATTAATATCAAATTGCCTTAGATATCTGGCGCCGAGAGGAGGATGTTATCACGACAGAATGGTTCCCGAAGGATGAAGAAGGACGCTATCTTGATTTTAATTCATTAAGCCCTTTTTCACACAAAAAGAACACAATTGTAGCACTAGTAGACAGAGCAATAAGACTCACACACACTGTTTACAGGGAAAAAACATTGAGTACAGTTAACAAAATTCTAAAACTTAATAACTATCCAAGGAATTTAGTTTCTAATATTATAAAAGAAAGAACACATCAAATTTATAATAGCCTAAGTGTTACGAATAAGATTATGAATAATTTTGCAACCATCCCCTACTGTGCCGGCTTAGGAGAAAAACTAGCCAGATATCTAAGGCAATTTGATATTAATGTTGCTTTCCAGCCATTAGACAAAATAAAAAACGTAATTTTCACAAAAACAAAAGATAAAATTCCAAAAAATAAAAACATTAATGTGGTCTACGAAATAAAATGTGGAAAGTGTAAGAAATCATACGTTGGTGAAACTAGCCAGTTTTTAGAAAAACGAATCAAACAACATAAAACAAATGTATCAACGAAACAAAGGAGCACTGGTTTAGCACAACACAGCTTAGAAACTGGTCATGTTTTTGATTTTGAAAACACCAACATTTTAGAAAGAGTAGCAGGATACAACGCAAGAATAACTACAGAAACTTTTTACATAAAACTAAGAGGGGACAACAATGTTGTAAACAGACAACGGGATTCATGTAATTTTAAAACAGCATACGACCCCGTCATTTCCAAATTAACACAGACACTGACACACAAATGTAAACGAAAACCAAAACAAACTGAGCCAGAACAAATTAGTATGGACGAAAGCCAGTAATTTGTAAGTTTGAAATCAAAATTGTAATTGTAGTATTAAATTGTAATTTAAAATATATTTTAGTGTCCACTGAAGAGGAGCGAACGCCAAAGTAGCTCGAAAAGTCTGGACAACTGGTAAAAAACAGTTTTTAATTTGTAAAACTCGCCGAAAAACGTCGATTAAATTCAACAACAATATATCGCGGCGATTAACCAACATTCATCATGTTTGTTTTTGAAAAATAAATAGTTTGATCGTGTGATTGAGTGTTTCTCGATGGAGTGGCATTGGATGGTGTCGAAGAACTGTTGTGAAAAAGTGTATTTTAGTATATTCATTCGGCTGAATATAGGCGAGAATTCATGAAAGTTCGACAAGTTCTTCTTTCCATTTTCTTGGTTTTGGCGAGTGAATTGGTGCGATGATATCGCATAATTTTTCCTTCCACGTGGATTTAAAATGTTTCTAGAACTATATGGATGGTTCAGTTACAAAGGAACTGAACTTTAAAAATCGTCGAAAGTGAAAAGTGCCGTATTTGGATATTTGATGGGAAGGGAAAAAGGGAGATGGGAAGAGTGATTTTTTTAGCTTGCTTACTTGTTCGAACGAGTTCATCAACGTTTATGGTGGTATTTTTTCGGTTCAATATTTGTCAACATATTTGTCAATTTCGTGGAAAATTCTATCTTTATTCAAATCTGTTTATGTGAATGGTGGATTCTTTTTAAATATCGAATTCCTTCGAATGGGAATATGAAGACCACTGAAATAGCATCCAAAAACAAGACTAAACGAATTCGATCGCAGAGCGAGACGCAGCCTACTTAAACTCGGTGAGGAAATTCCAATTATTCTATATCCCTTTGCCAACACTTTTCTTTCCATCCAAACTAGCAAAATGGAATCTAAATCTTTTAAAATAATACCACATGAATAATTTTCAAAATATATTGTTGATGTTTCAAAGGTTCACTACATTTATTTTCCTGACTCGGATAATTTGTTATTTTTCATGAATTTTCTTTGCACATAATTTATTATAAAATTTTCAAAATACCCAGTGAAAAACTAACAATACAATCAAATCGTAAAAAAAATTATTAGATTAAACTTAAGAAGTCTCAGATATTTTTATAGCACAAAATGCAAAGTATGAATAAAAGAAGTTTTTTTAGGATTTCGCGTTAGGTAAATATTTCATTCACAAACATAAACATGATGTCCACCAGGAGAATTAATACAAGTTTAATGCGATTGCAGAATTTTCAAAGTCGATACATAATCAATCCAAATTGTAATTTCCTTACTTCTCGGATAATTTTCATCACAAGCATTAATTTTTTAAATAAACAGTGTCAACCTCGTTTGTACCAACAAATTCGAATAAATTACCACTTTTTCAAATTTTTATAGGATTTTTTAAACAACTCAATTGTGATTTTTAAAGTTTTGCATAGATTAATAGTTTGTTGATAGATTTTTTACGAACTGTACAACGCATTCATAATTTTAAATTAATTCCTCAGAGATCAATTTAATCACATCACAAAATTCTGATATCCAATTATATGAGGCCGAGTTTAGCTAGGGACAGTTAAATAAAATATTAAAATAATCAATCATCAGAAACTTTACAATCTTACAACCTATTTATCATTTTTCATTTCTTATGGCCTCTAGGCTTAATCAGGAGTTTCAATAGGAAACTGAGGCGGGTTATGATATTAGGAGCTTAGGTTTCAAGTGGTTTTATCGCCTACCAAGGTGATTTTCCATACCATATTACCTTTTCCCCCAAATATTCGGCGTGGAGATTTGTGGAGGGATGGCGTACAGCCGGCCTCCGCTAAACATATCTCCACATGTGCTGCACTTCCTTTCCTCCTATCGACTACATGGACTTGGCCGGCGTCGTTATTGGTTCATTTAAAAGTAGGAGATCCTCAAAATTGTACAGTGAGATTGCGTTGCTTGCTCCCAGCACCTTTCATTTGGTTCATTGTGCAATGTTGATTATCTCGAACCAATCACGGAGTGCAACCATTATGCCATTGGCCAGGAGGGGCCGTAGGTGGACCGTAGTTGATAGCAAGCTCAAGCTCAAGCTCAATAATAAAAGAAATATTGATGATCAATAAACATTGGCTTGACGAAAATAACTTTAAACCATTAGAGTTTTTTTTTCTAACTCTTGGATATATATCTTTTAAACATGCTACTGATTACCATTGCGTACATGGATTTTCTTGTGGATCGTCAACTGTTCTAACATGGTTTGAGTTTATACCAATTAAATCAAGTCAAGTCAAATTAAATCAAGTCAAGAAAATTTAAAATCCAAATCAAGCTTAAATGAAGATGAAAGAATTGAAAGACTTGAACATTTTAACATAAGCAGAATATTTATAATTTTACGACAAGACAATAACCAATTTAAGGGAAGTTAATATTCTTTAAACTATTACGCCTTTCTATGACATTTCCAAGATTAAGCTAATCCATTCAGAAATATGAGGTTGAACTTAATTGAAATTTATGTAACCGAAGATTTTAATATTCAAAAATTGGGGTTGAAAAAAAGTGTTGTCCATATTATTTGTTCATTGTATTTTAGATATTGTCGAGATTATGCATCTAACTTTAATGAAAATTTGAACATATGAGTTTTACAGCACGAACAATTTATTTCAGATGTAAAATTTTGAGAGAAGTGTAGCCAGAGGGGGTCATTAGACTAGTTCACTTTTCGGCTTTTTTCGCTGATCACAACGCCACTTACAGGGTTTGATCCTAATTCATTTTCAAGAACTCTGGCCGAATTTGAGCTCATTTGAGTAAGTTTCCAGCGTGCGCTAGAAGTTTTATTGAAAAAAGTCCATTTTTCTGGAAAATTCTCGTAGATGTGTTCTAGCAAGCTGTTGTTAATATAAAATGATAATTTTCTAGTGCTCGGTGATTGGTATGACAAGCATTCGTATGGACCTGTTTTAGATAATTGACTAAATCAAACCGAAAAAATTTAAAAATTCATAAACTATCAACTTTTACAGAAAATTTATTTACAAGTTAAGAGCTTAAAATCAGTAGTAAATAGAAAAAAAATATTTTCGTTATAAACTTTTCATAAAAAGATAGCCTTATTTATAACCTTTAATTTGATGTATAACACTTAATTATCGCAACAGTACAAGCAAAGATATTCAAACATTCACATCACATTCTTTGAATCATAATGTTAGCTCCATTCAAGTTTTAGCATCATGCAACCTGCAAAACGTGGCATCAAGAGGACTTGCTTACAACTTGATCAAAGCGCGCGCTTTTTTTAACTCCTGGCCCCGTCATGGGGTACTTGATTGAATAAAATATCCTTTCTTGTGCACAAGTTGGTGTGGAGCAAACTTGAATGAAAAATATTTTATCAAATCAAATTTGTTGCATAGATAATTGAATAACTTTGCTAGCACTCTTGCGATCATTAAGTGTTATACATCAAATTAAAGGTTATAAATAAGACTATCTTTTTATGAAAAGTTTATATCGAAAATATTTTTTTTCTATTTACTACTGATTTAAAATCACTTTTCGGCTTTTTTCGCTGATCACAACGCCACTTACAGGGTTTGATCCTCATTCATTTTCAAGTACTCTGGCCAAATTTGAGCTCATTTGAGTAAGTTTCCAGCGTGCGCTAGAAGTTTTATTGAAAAAAGTCCACTTTTCTGGAAAATTTCCGTAGATGTGTTCTAGCAAGCTGTTGTTAATATAAAATGATAATTTTATAGTGCTCGGTGATAGGTATGACAAGCATTCGTATGGACCTGTTTAAGATAATTGACTCAATCAAACCGAAAAAATTTAAAAATTCATAAACTACCAACTTTTACAGAAAATTTACTTACAAGTTGAGAGCTTAAAATCAGTGGTAAATAGAAAAAAAAATATTTTCGATATAATCTTTTCATAAAAAGATAGCCTTATTTATAACCTATTATTTGATGTATAACACTTAATGATCGCAAAAGTGCTAGCAAAGTTATTCAAATATCTATGCAACAAATTTGATTTGATAAAATATTTTTCATTCAAGTTTGCTCCACACCAACTTGTGCTACTTGTGCACAAGAAAGGATATTTTATTCAATCAAGTACCCCATGACGGGGCCAGGAGTTAAAAAAAGCGCGCGCTTTGATCAAGTTGTAAGCAAGTCCTCTTGATGCCACGTTTTACAGGTTGCATGATGCTAAAACTTGAATGGAGACAACATTATGATTCAAAGAATGTGATGTGAATGTTTGAATATCTTTGCTTGTACTGTTGCGATAATTAAGTGTTACACATCAAATTAAAGGTTATAAATAAGGCTATCTTTTTATGAAAAGTTTATATCGAAAATATTTTTTTCTATTTACTACTGATTTTAAGCTCTTAACTTGTAAGTAAATTTTCTGTAAAAGTTTATAGTTTATGAATTTTTAAATTTTTTCGGTTTGATTTAGTCAACTATCTAAAACAGGTCCATACGAATGCTTGTCATACCAATCACCGAGCACTATAAAATTATCATTTTATATTAACAACAGCTTGCTAGAACACATCTACGAAAATTTTCCAGAAAAATGGACTTTTTTCAATAAAACTTCTAGCGCACGCTGGAAACTTACTCAAATGAGCTCAAATTTGGCCAGAGGTCTTGAAAATGAACGAGGATCAAACCCTGTAAGTGGCGTTGTGATCAGCGAAAAACCCCGAAAAGTGAACTAGTCTACTGCACAACATGCAACAACAGAACCCATCGTCGACTGATATCAGTTGTAAACCAATCGACAACTGATACCTAGTGTACTGCATGTGGGTCCGAGTACACTATTGTGGTCCAGCGTAGAGAGCAGACTCCAATACAAGATCACCATCTGAACAATCATAATCGGAAGACTACTAACCTATACAACTTGGCCGATAAGATCATCTCTGAGTGACAAGAGTGTGCAGTTTTATACTTTTGCACTTCATCACGACAAATAAAACATCGCATCATGTACTTCACTCCCCTCTACTCAAATATAATCTAAATTGGCAAATGCGATCAACTCTGAGTGACAAGAGTGTGCACTATAAATTTTAGGCACATTATCATGGCAAATGAAATCATCGCATTATCTACTCCACTCCACTCTACTAAGATGTATTGCAAGTTCTTACTCTCAAAATTATGCGAACAATGGGTGGTGAATACGGTTGCTATAATGCACCTAATAAAACCGTTTGCACAATTCAACCGCCTTAACAGTTGCAAGTTCAGCGTAAAGGAAGCGTTGTGAAATTGTGAGAATCACAATTATCTTTTTTTTGATTGTTGGTCGCTTCACTTTGCAACGTGAGGAGATATAATATTGAAATCTCGTGCATTTGCTAAAAGTTATTCTAATTGCAGTGATATCATAGTGATACATTGGATGCATGATAAAACCATCCTATAGAAATTGCATGATAAATCGGTGTAATAATTTGTGCATGACACTGATCATTCTGAGGTAAAACCTCCAATAGTAAGACCACGCCATAATTTTAATATCTTGTGTTCATAGTAGATTAAAATTCTTGGCGATATACAGCATGCGTATGATGGAGTAGGTGCCAAAAGGGGATAAAAGAAGATCGGTAAGATCCTCAGCTAAATGTTAAAGTTTGCCAAAAATAAGTGTTATCTTAATGCTGGCTTTTTGATCCCCGTGAAACAGGCCTATTTATTTCACCCATGATGCATTCGTGAAATGTGGTTAGTCAGAAGCCATGTTGGAGTATACCTTGCGGACCGGCTCAGTTGTGGACTGAGATGTTCTATTCTTCTGGTGGTACCACCGATGCTGAGCGCCGAAGGGATACACCATGACAGACTTTACACACGCCACACATTAGATAAGTACTAAAAACCATTAATCTTAAGTACTAACAAAGGGGGGGGGGGAACGAATAAATCCAAGCCACTAAAATAACCTAATATTTTGTTGTGATATTGAGGCATTTCTTTCTGATCTGGGGTTGAGTCGGGATTAGTTTTGCGTATTGTTCTTTTGCTCTGAGTCGCGAACCTTAGCGACTGTCTGGGGTAAGGCTACTTATCTCCTCCGGTCGTACTTAATTTTGTTATAAATTTTTATCATGCAGCTGAGCTACTCAGCCGGTTGACAAGTTTTTGAAATAATAACGTTACTATGCAGCAGATTGAACCGAAAATTCATATCAAAATTCGTTTACGGATGTTCTTATTGACGGTCAATCAATTTCTTATTTTACAATTTCAGTTGGAGGGACAAGCAAAAGGGTATTTTATGCAATATTGTTGTGAAATGCGTCCCGATTATCATTCAAACACAAGCTCCTCATTACATATTAAAAGTTAAAAGTGAAACGGGTTCGCACGGGATCAGCTAGTGGAATTATAAAATACTACTTCGGGGTAAAAGAGTCTATTTAGTAATTGATTATAAGTAATGAGTCTGTGATTAAGTTTTCAAATAGATTTTCAGAATTTCAATTCTCAATCATTATTAATGCTGATTCGAGTTAAAAAAGCTGGCAATCTTTAATTTGTAGTTCTCAATTCTTAGTTTTGAAATTTTGTATTTGAATTTCATTTATCTATTCACGTTATTTATTGAGTAAGGTTTCCAGATTTTTTTTTCTGTACGTTCCAGGCCGGTCATATCCAGACAATGGGTTTACACATTTTAAACTCAAAACCGGGTACTAAAAAACATCAGCGCCTTTTTAATCTTATCTTATAATATAAAAAAAACATGCTTATTTATTTCGCCAAAACAAGTTGAAAATTTGGAATTTAGTGAAAATTGTGAATGATTTGGGAAAACCGGGCCCTTCTCCTTAATATCCGGGCAACTCAACTGGACCGGGCATTTGCAACTTTTTCTCTGAAAATCCGGGATAGTCCGGTTAAAACCGGGAAAATTGGAATGCTAGAGAAGTATCTGTATTAAGAATTCAGATGCAATAAAATTATCGTTTTCAATTTAAATAAATAGGATAGGATTGAAGCTGTTTTTCCAATATTTTATGTTGTTATGAGTCCAAGTTGTTAATATTCCTCGACATGGCCAACTTTAATTCAATTTTCATAGAGAGTTACGTTGCTTGATAACAAAACAGAGGCTATCTAAGAATTACTCTTTTCTTGTTAATAATAAACTTTGATTTTACTTTCAGCAGGTTAGCTACAGCTCAACTTTTGTGTTCCATTGATTCAAATATAATTTAATTTTAGTGTTTGATGTTTCAAATCATTATTTAAATTATTATTATTATTATTTATTGGAGACCTTTTAGCCACCCGGGTTATTCGGGCATGATTTACGGTCAATGATAAATTACATCTAGATCTTTATGCTGATGCTTCAAAAACAGTGAAAAGCAGTAAATTGTAAAATTAGTCTTCAAAAAATGCAATTTTGCCATTTGGACCTTTCCGCTTGTTCCAACAGCGGATGCCATTTTAAAATTTCCTTATTGACATATGAAAATTCTTGTGCCAGATCACAAGACTCAATTATCGATTTAGCACGATTTTATAAATATTTTGTTCAAAAAATTTTATAACATTGGCGCAATGAGCTAACGATAGCAGCAGGTTGTCGATCTATAATCTTAGTAAACAAAAAAGATACTGAACGAATCCGAAAAAAATAATGAAAACGTAAATAAAACACCGTTAACATAAAAAAATAGAAGCTCCAATATCAAAGCAAAACAAAATTCATAACCAAACCATTCGTACATCTTTCATTTGGACGCTTCCTGAAAGTTCAGACAAGAAAAAACTCCCCATTGATTTTTCAGGCATCAATTTGACACTTTTAGCTGAAAATCGCTGTACATCTCTCTTGTGTCTTAACCGATTGGTAGGAAATTCATAGTTTTTTAAACTTTCTAACGTATCACTCAAATATTATTCTCAAGAAATACTCAGCTACCTAATATACCTGATACCTAATATTACATTTTCTTGATGTACCCGGCTGTTGGTTGATTATAGAATTATTTTTGTTCCGCAAATGCAATCCTGCCGAATCTGCCTAAAAATGAAAATTTATCAAATTATATTTGAAGCTATGGTTTTGCTTACATTTTTTATGAAATTTTGGTTGTACTTACAAGCCAAACAACTACAGCTGAGGTCCGTAATCCGATTCTTACTTGTTCAAATGAATAACATTTGAATGTCAATTGAAGAAAACATTGACTACTTGATGCGATATCACATAGAAGGTTGTGATATTACACTGCACGACATGTTCGCATTCGCGTACGTCGTTTAGATGTATTATAACAACAAAAAGCCCTAACACTACGTCGTCTCCAGAAATTACATCATCCAGCGTTACATTTTTTTTTTGCTGTGTATCTCAAAGCATATATATATACATATTTTTTTTTAAATATTTTTTTTAAATGATGATCACAACCAATGCTCAAAACTGTTGACATGCTTGGATGAAAGTGAGATAATCTACCATTAAGTGTCTGTAATTCACGTTTCCATCATTGCCTCCAATCGGTCAAAATAGCAATCTGTGACTGACTGTCGAAAAAAAAGTCATGTCAATTTCCTACCCTTGAATGTGAACTTAGAGTGAAAAACTTAGTCATCTAAATTCGGAGATCATGATGGAGTTGAAAGTAACAACACTTTTTTTTCTGGGATTTTAACGCATGTGCGTACATTAAACTTTCACCAGGATTTAAAGTTTATTAACGCAAGGTTTTCGCTACGAAATTATATTTACAAGAAAGGCGATTTCATACCGTTTTCAGTGAAGTAATAACATTGGCGCTGTGATGCTTATACTAGCGTTAATGTACTCAAAATCCAGTGCAAGTTGAATTTAGGTGATCCAAGAATGTAATCTGATAAATTGAAAATTGACAAAAAGTTAAAAACAGCTACTTCTGAAAATCCGTCAAAATTGTGCGTTTCATATTTGAGGTAAAAATGATGCTGAATGTGTTAAATAAGGACAATTTTACAATCCACTATAAAAAGAAATTATAAACTGAGACTCATACAAACTTGACGATTTATTGATTGAAAAGGTCGATTTTCCACCACATTTTGACAAAAAATGTTAAAAAGTTTTGATAAAGAATTTAAAACAGTTTTGACAAGAAAATTTAAAAAAAAAGTTCATATTTAACATTATTATCTATCAAACAAATTTCTCTTAAACCACTTGAAGAATAACTCTTGGGTTATTGTTCAAGTAGTCGTGAAATATGCTTTTCGATCATATAAGGCTAAACTATCAACTTTCCGATAGCTTTGTGAAATCATTTGCAGCACATTTCGTTTAAAAACCTTTCCTTTAAAAAGAGAGAGGTAATTTGAAGTTCGAAAGCGAATGCAACTGACCCAAGGGGGCCCCGTCATACATAGTTGCAATGCAATCCGCCATCAATCAATCAGCTGGTCAATTAATTAATTTACATGTAGGTACTATTCACTACCATAAGCGGATCCACCCCGCTTTTGGTTTCCGTTTAAAATAAGAGAGAAAAAAATCAAAAAACCTACAATGTTAAACAACGAAAAAACACATTCGACCGCAGGGAGAAAGAATAAATTCCGAATGAACCGACAGAAAAGTTAATCAGTCCGGCGGCGGCGTGCAGCAAAATCACATTTGCATTTTGAGTTGTATTCGATGCAAATCGATTGACCAATTGACCGTTCTGCATCCGATACGGTTCGGTTATTCTGCATCTGAGAGCTAATTGCTGCACTTGTCGAATGATTCCATAGCTTGGCAAATTGAAATCTTTTAATTGTTTAATTGTTATAATTTTTTTTTTGGTAAGCAATATGTCACCGATAATTTTACATTCTAAGGAAGGATCAGGAAATCCAAATATAATTTTTCATATAAATTAGGTAAACTTACCCGGTTTTCCTCTCTCTGTTTTATCCTTACAGATGCTATCGGTACAGTCACCCGGTTGCGCGGGGATGGAGCGGCTCGGCGTTCCTGCCCGCAGTTCCATTGGCTCACCACCTCTCAAAGATGAACGGTACTTAGCAAATCACAGAAATCCGCAGAGGTTGACCATATAATCTAAAACTTTCTTTCTCACAACCCCTTTTTTCCAGAACGCGACGATTTCGTGTAGACTCTGGCGTGTCCGGCGCCTCCAGCAACTCTTCCGTCATCTATCAGCACCATCCGAACGTGCACCATCACAGCAATCACCATGCGCTGCGACGCCACGACCACTTGCTAGTGAACAGCAGTGGTGGCAGCAGCAACAGCAACAGCAACAGCAGCAGCTTGTCCCAATTCCAACGGCAAACGGCAGCAACGGCCGACAGTGGGAGCATTCAGAGGTTTTCGGCGTTCACGGGAGCAGCGGCAAAGGACGCCAATAGCAGTAGTAACAATAGTAACAGCAGCAGTAGCGGCAGCAATTATGGGAAGACTTCATTTCATCACCAAGGTAGCAGTGGCGGCAGCAGCAGCAACAACAGTAGCTACTATGGGATTGGAGGCAGCGGGCACAGCAATTTCAACAACAATAGCAATCTATTGTGTAGCACCAGCAGCAGCAGCAGCCGGTGTCCGCACCATGTGGCGCTGCCGGACGGGGAACGGGGACCGGATCGGGATCTGCAGATACGGTCGCCCTGTCAGGTGAGTGGATCGGTTGTTTTTATCATGTAGAGATGAAGAGATTTCTTAGACGTTATGGTAGAAAGCAATCAGCTTTGGTATATCTTTCCAATCTCAGTTTCAACTATGACATATGAGCGTATATACAAAAAATTTCGAACTTGGTTACTGTTAAAAATCTATTCAGGCAAACTAACTCGATGTACAGTATTTTTTATGATAAACATCCTTATGAGAGGTTGATAGAATCTGTACATACCAGTTAAAAAAAGATTATTTTTTTAAATTATTTTCATACTTTTTTTTTATTACAAGATGGAAATTTGACTTCAAACCATAACATCCTCGGATGTTTTTTCCACCGTGTGGATTCATCACACTTAAACTTCCTTGGACTTCATGCTACATGTGCCCACGGAGCTGTGCCCCGGGGTTTCTTTGTTATTTGTTATTTGTTTATTTTCATCAACAGATCACATATTGATCCAAATGATAGGTTAAAAATTAAAGAGAAACTACAATTACACGGAATTTATCCTAAGCACCAAAGATTCTTCTTCGGAATAATTCCCTTGAAACGTCAAAATCAAAATGATCGGAGAAGCGGTTAAACGTCCTTATTGCACCAATTAGCGCTGTATTAGCTCCGTAGTTATTCTGTCGGAGGGGAGCAAAGAGCTGAAGATTACGATTCCTTAAGCCTCGGGATCGTACGCTGAGTTGGAGTGCTTCTAGCAGTGCATGGCAGTCGGTTCTCGACGAAAGCAGATCGGCAACAATAGAGGCCCGTGTTGCGGTCCGGCGGGCCTGCAGCGTGTCGATGTTGATAAGGCAGCAGCGGCTTTCGTAGCTGGGAAGTCGGAACGGGTCTTGCCAGTTCAGATTCCGGAGAGCGAAGCGAAAAAAACGCTTCTGGATGGCCTCGATACGCTCCGAGCCATTTTGGTAGTAGGGGCACCATACAGCCGAGGCATATTCGAGGGACGATCGAACCAAACTGCAGTAAAGACTCTTGAGACAATAAATATCTTTAAAGTCATTTGTCATGCGGAATAAAAGACCCAGGCATCTGGAAGCTTTATCGACGATGTATTTTGTGTGGATCTTGAAATCCAGCCGGTCTTGCACATGCTCAACTCGTGCAACTGCCTCATGTTCCAGAAAATAATCAGCCGATAGCGGTAGCAGCTTGCGTGAAAACGAAATTACCGTACATTTGTTGCGATTCAAGGGAAGGCAATTGACATCACACCAGGCGGCGAAGATGTTAAACTGGCTCTGCAAGACGTTGACATCTTCGGGGCTGTTACGTCCGCATACGCCAGTTTTGGTCCATCAAGAAACAACAGCACATCGTTAAAGTAGATCAGGAATATGATGGGTCCTAGGTGGCTCTTTGAGGTACTCCAGAAGAGGCAGGGAATGATTCACCTGATCGTACAATAAGTTTCCGTCCTACCAGGTAGCTATGGAACCATTCCAGTAAAGAGCCGCAAATACCGATACGATCTAGTTTGGCTATGGCTATTTTGTGATTTACCTTGTCGAAAGCTGCGGTCAGGTCGGTGTAGATTACGTCGATTTGAGATTCCTTGGCAAAACTGTCTTGCACGGAAGATGTGAACGTCAACAAGTTTGTTGTCGTAGAGCGTTTGGGCATGAATCCATGTTGTTCGTTAGAGAAATAAAAATTGCAATACGAGAAAAATGGATATAAAACAACCAGCTCAAACAGTTTTGCGATCGCACATAGGGCAGAAATACCGCGATAATTGTTAACGTTCCTCCTGTCACCTTTTTTGTAGACCAGAAACATGTAGGCCTCTTTCCAAATGGAAGCAAACGTGGATTCCGTGAGCGATGATTGGAAGATTCGTTTTATAGGAGTCAGCATATGTGACATATAGCGTTTTTGAAAAGTCGCTGGAATGCCATCCGGACCTGCAGAAACACTGGATTCCAGCTTAGCAGTCGCCTTCAAGATGGTTTCGTCATTGATTAAGATGTGATGAAAGAAAGTGCTCTGACGTGGGACGTTACTAGCCGCCAAAGTCAACTGGTCCGCGGATATTGAACCAGAATCAAAAGTACTACAGAATTTGTCAGCGAAGAGGTTACAAATATCAAGGTCCGAGGTCGCCGACTTGTCTTTCAAAAACATGTAGGACGGTAAGCCCGATTCTTTCCGTTAGTCCTTAATGTACTGCCAAAACGATTTGGGTCTAGTTTTCAAACCACGCTAAATCCGGATAAGGTAGCCCTGATAACAACGCGTGCATACTTTTTTATAAGCTGCGTTAAGTTTGCGATATTGGTTTTTGGTGTGGAGAGACTTGTGCCTCAAGTAGTAGCGGAGGGCTTTGTTCTTGAGTGCTTTCATTTGTCGCAACTCTCTCGTGACCCAGAGAGCACGTAGGTCAGAGGCTGCTGAGCGTTGTGGTACGTGATGATCGATGATGTAAATAGTTGATGATATGGGAGAACTTCATAGCAGCGGCGTTTGGATCGGAAGATTCGAGTTCAGAATTTCAGTCGATGGCGTCAAGCGTTTGTGAAATAGCGACAAAATCGGCGTTCCTGAAATCGAGAAAAAAGGATGCCGGCTTCTTGATAGGAGTCACAACTTCAGAGATTTCAAGCGAAAGCAGCAGTGCCGGGTGGTGAGGAACAAGCTTAACCAGAGGCGCAGGAGCCAGTTCAATCGTATCCAATTGGGATCCGTCGTTAACAAAACAGAGATCGAGCAAGCGACCATTCTCATTCTCGAATCTGTTAATTTGTCGGAGGGTTGCTGTGTTGAGTAAGTCGAGGATCAAACTAGAGGGCGTAGTAAAAGAAGATCTCGCTGGATCAGCAAACAAGAAACCGCACTGGGAGTAACACCATTTAAGTCCGGGCAGGTTGAAGTCGCCAATAATAAGAATGTCGTCCTCGGGAGCAGTAAGGGAACACAACCGGGAAAGGTCGCGGAAAAACGACTCTGCGAAGACCGCGCTTTTGGCACGATCAGGAGGTAGGCATAAAACCCCAACGAAGAGCTTTCGAGTACCCAGATCGATACGGATCCACACTAATTCCTGATCGGTCCATGATTCTTCGTCGATTGGAGTGGCTGAAAGACCGGATCGGATGGCAATCAGAACACCCCCGCCGGTGGATTTAGTACTGTTGTGAGGACCTCGGTCACGTCGGAACACTGTGTAGTCGGAGCTAAAAACTTGACTGGTAAGAGTTCTGTCGTTCAGCCAGGTTTCGGTGAAAGCCACAATATCGTAGCTGGAGCATGAGGTGGCTAGCTGATACTCGTTGGCGCAGGAGTTGATACCGCCGACATTTTGGTAGTAGATATTTAGATGATCTCGTGACCCGACAGACACACCGGATCGTCGTTCTCAGGGCCGGGACGACTGATGCGCTGGCTGGAATCAGCGCGACTGAGTCGAAGGGCTCCGAGGTCTCCGTAAAACCTGACTCGTTGCGTCCCGGTGAAGAAGCCCGTGAAGAGGCGAGGAATAGGTGATGTTCGTGGAAGTTAACACGACAGCTGTTGGAAGGTTCGGATGACGAGAAACTCGAGAGTCTCATGCGGTTGCTTGAAGTCGAGGCTATAGAAGACTCGTAGTCCATTCTCGGTAAACCATAAGTAAACCATAAGTAGAGGTTATGTTGAGAATGATTTGCTTATTTTTGGGAAAATTTTGTCAAGGGACTATTTCATTGTTTTGCTGACCCAAAATGTTAGTAGTATATCAAATGGATTCATATAATAGGTAAATCTAAAAAAAGATAATTAATCGGTTTACAGCCCTGATAAATAGGATTTCAAAGAGACTTTTTAAGAGTGGTCCATCCATAAAATGAAAATTAATCGAGTCCATCAAAATCCAAGATGCTGCGTGGGCCAAGCTTGGCTTTAACTGTGGCGATGAAGCAAAGATAACCCTTATTTATAGTACCAGAAAGTTTTTCCTATCATGTAGTACCTTCAGATAACCCAAGCTCCTAGATTGATGCATCTGCCATCATAATCTTCCCCTCTTTATTTAACGAGGGCTCTGTGGCTCCCCTATCGCCGTATCTCCAACAAGTAAGTAGCGCGTCAGATTTTCAATCTTGACAGAATTGATACGCCACGTGGGGGGTGGTTTAGCACCCTATAGGTAACTATATATTCCGGAACAAGCATCATATTTCCCGCAGGGTGTGCATCGCGAGCTGAAAAAATAATCAGTGCACTCCAATAATAGCAGTCCTGCTGAAGCACTGTAGGTACTGGAACTCTGACAAATCTAGGATAACGACGTAGGGGGCAGAAAATAAAAAGAGAAAAACGAATAAATAGGTACACCACTAAAAGAATTGCATTTCTAGAGAAGCTCGGGGTGTACTTTCGGAAAGAGTAGTAGTTTGAGGAAGTGAAAGCTCGAGAATATGAAAGCCACCAGCTCTACCAACTGCAACCTACTATGTATTCTATCAAAAGAAGCGTACGTTCTACCCTTCTGGGTCATACATTCCTCCGCATGTCCCTAGAAGCCAGAAGCGCCAAAGTGAAACGAACCTTGATGTGCAGGGAAATTCCTGCACGTGTTCGTTTCCCCCGGTTTTTCATTTCCGTCCAGTATGGCGAAAGAGTTCAGTCGGTGGCAAATGGTATGCACTGCACTCTTACCTAGTTCCAGCACAAGAGGGCTTTCGAGGGTTCTGACTTGGCAGACTCGGAAAAGAATTTACTTTCCCCCGTAACAGCCTAGAGAGAACTCGTTGGTTATTTATAGGAAGCTCCAAGCTTCGCACCCGCCATTTCATTTTCCGAACAGCCGCGGCGCGTCCCCTTTGTAGTCTTCATCGAGGTGAAAAACAGTTTGAAAATGCCATTTCCAAAGCAATACGGGTGGTGGCCAAAACTAGAAGGGGTGGCGCTTCAAAATCTAGGTCAGTGCATGTGATTCATTTGTGAGCTGGCCTAGCTAGCTTGCTAGCAGCGATGACAGGAATAAAAGGGGCTTTTGTTTCCATCCGCTCGATGATGACTACTTTCTGTCCTTTTGTTTCCACCCGAAGAAACCGTACTCGGTTGGAAGGATTTTATGTTTATGAGAAGGGTTATGCACTGCTACTGGTGTTCGCCACACATGACAGGTCCAATCCGATGATGCCAGTCGATAAAATGGATTGCTTTGGAAACACGAATGTGGGTTCTCGTTCTAGCACTACTGGTCAACGGGCACTGTGGGTATGCATTATTAATAGGATTAATACAAAAGCCGATACACTATGTCATGTGACCTCAAAACTGTACTCAAGGTGTGGTTTTAAGCTTTTCTGGATATCTTCATAATACTGTATGTAATAAATTGAGTTGCGCTATCATCATGATTCCTTTAACCTAACATAAAGCGTACGTCTTTCGAGGATATGCTGGCTAGAATCTTACAATTGCTTTAACCACCAACCCACAGAATGTGTACCATGTATGCCGTAACCGAGAATCAATCCCGTAACCGTTGGCTTAGAAGACTTGAACGCTATCCTCTTGGTGACGGACGCCGGGTATTGAAATTTATTTCCCAAGCCAATCTCAATTGGATACTGGTGATAAAATTTTGTAGCATACCTGCAGGCGCACACGCCCAACCAGACAGCCAGCCAGCTAGGACGAAAGAATCTCAATGCACTTTTTGTGACTTAGTAATGCCTGTTTTAAGTATTTTTGTGCCATTTTTGTGACTTTCCTTACAACGTACATAAAAACTACTTTGGAACTTTCAAGTTCATCAATGAGTGCATATGGTTCACTCATGGGAATTGGACAAAATAAGTCACCTACAACGTACATATAAATCACTTTTGCAACTTTCAAACTCATCAATGAGTACATAAACCCCAGGCCCCAATACTCAAACATAAAAGAGCTTAGAGAAAAATGAGAGTGTGTATGAGTTTGCTTTTCTTCTCCTCTTTTCGCCAGTATTTTTTTGTGTTTGCCCAGTTTTGCTCAAAATGCCGTCAAAACAAGAAGCATTTCAGTACAACACTTCAAAAGTGAAAATGTGGCGGCTTCCATTGTTTACCATATTCTAAAATTCACAACAACAACTTGAAAGAGAAATTCCAAAATTTATAAAAAAATAGATTTTTTTTAACTTTTTGCCGAACAAAAATTTAAAAAAAAAATGGCGAAAATAATGAAGGATTGAACCTGAATCTTCCAGATGAACACGTTACCTTTGAACCATTCCCGATGTCTAGGTAGTTGGCTCAAAAACATGAATTTAAAATAAATTAAAGGTTTTCATTTTTACCTTTGAAAAGTAGGCGCAATAAAAAAAAAATAAACACTCAACAAAGTCGAGGTGCATTTAACGAAACCAAATTTTTTTCCGCGTACAGTAGGAAATTATGAAAACAATCTTTTATTCAAACATGGGTTTTTGTAATATTATTTTGATAATTTTTTAGATTCTAAGTATTACTTATAAATATGTACTTAATTGTTCAAACTATCGATGGCAAACTAAGCTACTATTTGTTGTTCTCTTCACAAAACACAATACTATTCATTTTGGCAACAAACCTCAGCCCTACAAAGGTTACTATTTGTTGCTCACTTCACATGACACAATACTTTTATTGTGAAAACAAACCTCATCCCTATAAAGGCTACTATTTGTTGCTCACTTTACACGACAAAATACTACTCACTGTCACGACAAACCTTAGCCCTACAAAGGGTATTTGTTGATCGTTTCACATGACACAATACTACTTACTCACTATCACGACAAAAATCAGCCCTACAAAGGCTTCTATTTGTTTCTCACTTCACACAACACACAACTGCTCATTGTGACAACAAACCTCAGCCCTACAAAGGTGACTGTTGCTCACTTCACATGACACAATACTACTCACAGTGACAACAAAACTCAGCCCTACAAAGGCTTCTATTTGTTGCTCACTTCACACGACACAATACTACTCACTATCACGACAAACCTTAGCCTTACAAAGACTACTATTTGTTGTTCACTTCTCACAGCACAATACTACTCACTATCACGGCAAACCTCACCTTAAAAAGTCTACTATTTGTTGTTCACTTCACACAACACAATACTTATCATTGTAACAACAAACCTCAGCCCTACAAAGGCTTCTATTTGTTGCTCACTTTACACAGCACAATACTACTCACTATCACGACAAGCCTCAGCCTTGAAAAGTCTCCTATTTGTTGTTCACTTCACACAACACAATACTATTCATTGTAACAACAAACCTCAGCCCTACAAAGGTGACTATTTGTTTCTCACTTCACACGACACAATACTACTCACTGTCACGACAAACCTTAGCCCTACAAAGGCTACTATTTGTTGCTCATTTCACATGACACAATACTACTCACTGTGACAACAAACCTCAGCCCCCCAAAGGCAACTATTTGTTGCTCACTTCACACGACACAATACTACTCGCTATCACAACCAACCTCAGCCCTCCAAAGCTACTATTTGTTGCTCATTTCACATGACACAGTGTTACACATTTTCACATTATACAACCAATATAAAATACCCTCGCTCGCAATACGGTTCATTGGCAAGTCCAGTCCTAGTTCGCCAGGGTTTGAATTATCAGAGAGCAACCGGAGTTTAAATGAGACACATTCTTAATCCGCCCGGTGTATTGCGGTCTCCTCCCTATCCTACCCATTTCATTTACCTAGCTTTCCCCCGCGGTGAGCAATTTTGGCCTCAAATGGGCCGTGTGATTTCTCAAAAAGCTGACGCATAAAAAATTTAGAAAACTATTTCATCATCATTTTGTATTCATTAAAAGATAACTCGATTACGTTATATCAAATTAAAAATTATATCAATGCTGTGGCATACAAATGTTGCATCTAACCCGGCTCTTGCATGACGCCCCGTTTGACGGTATTGATTAAAATTGGCCAAAATTGTAATTTACTGGTTTTGTAAACTGGCAAACTGTTAACATTTACATTGGATGATATCGACATTGGTTGATCAGGGCTATTTACAAAAATAATTAAAAGGTATATTTTGTACTTGGAGTTACAGCTACGTTGCAGATCGAAATACCGAAAAAACTGATCCAAGCAGTAACGTAAACCTCTGTACCAAAACTGACCTTCAGAAATGTCAACGAATTACTTCCATAACCAGATTTATAGCAGTATATGTTTTCCCGTTTTTAGAGCCCAATATTGAAGTGATTCTTCCAAATTTAATATTTTGATATGGTCTCCATAGAATTTAATTTCGGTTTCGTCATTCGCATCTTCAGATGATTGATTCAATGTGGTTCAAAAAAATTTTTATTTTCTCCAAAATTTTCGATGTTCCAAAACTATAGGATTTGTGTTTGACAACTCCGATTCAAGCAGGGCTGGTGCAGAAATTGCACTTTGAATTAGTGAAGTATTCCCCTTATATTATTTTCTTATGTACTAATCTGGACGTTTACGTAGCAATCCTCAGCCCATTTTTCTTCCAATCGCCGGCGACGGTTATTAAACAAACCATTCTTTCTTATTTTTGCCAATAATTCATTGCTTTGTTCACAAATTGAGAACGCCCTCAAAAAGGTTTCTTAGGGAATGTAAACAAACCATTTGAAAACTTTGATTTTGGAAACTTTGATGATGAACAATGCGAGAGATCCTTGTTCTCGTGATACGTGCGCAAGATTTTATCACGTATGAGCTGTTCTTTCGATTCCATTTCCTTGAGTTTTGATCACAGGGCTTTAAAACTTGCACAATGCAACAATGCACTATAAACTAAATCCACCGAAATTTTCATTAAATTCTATCCAACGGTTAAACAGTTAGAGCAATTTCATAGTGTGGCAATTTCATCGTGGACACACTTTACAACTCAATTAGCATTGAAGTTCCATAGAAATTCCACATGGAACCAGAAAGTTCGTAAGAGGTTCCGCATGGAATCCGGATTTTTAAGGTAGAACGCACAAATATGTTATATGCTACTTGTTTAGACTTTTTATGTTCGTTTAGAAGTCCAAACTTTTTTAAGCAGCAATTAAGGAAATCGGATTTTATTTCTCTCGAGTATCTTTTTTTCAACCAAATGTGAACTTAAAACGTACACGATTGAGTAGCTTTATATTAGTGGTTACTTGAGATGTGATTTTTGATTGCTTAGCACCGGCGAGTTGAAATAGAAGAAGAAAAAGATGATTTTCAAGGGAATTCTTCAAATTTGCAAAAAATGTGTATGCAACTTTTCGCAAAACTTGATTTTCGGTTAGCCTCGTTGGATAAATTTATGACTTGTTTTTGAAACTTTTTGCATGAATAACCTACCTATTACGCTTCCTGAGTTTTACACCTTTTGCTAATACCAATAGAACAAACTATTTCATTTCCTAAAATAAATTTCACCTTATTTATATATTCTTTCTTCTCTCGTTCCTTCCAGCAATCGGAAATTCCACGCACCTACGTGAAGGCTCCTCCGAACAAGACGGTCCGGGACGTTCCGGCCCAGTACCAATCCTCGGCCGGGCCGGGCAGTTTCGTCGGCTCCTCATCGGCGGCCTCAACCTCATCCTCCATGAGCAATCTCAACCAACAGGGCCAATCATCAGCATCAGTCGGCAGCAGCCGGTCCGGGATGGCTGCAGCAGGAACCAGCATTTCCTGTGGTGGATCGACGACGTCGGCCGGCAACACTAGTCATCATCATCATCACCACCACCACCATCATCATCATAGTTCGTTGAATTCGGTTGGTGGTGCGGGTGGTGTCAGTTTGGGCAACCGGGCGATAGTAAACAGTTTGTCGACGCTTTCGTCCGGCGGTGGTTCCAGTACTGGAAGCAGCGGGACCCAGCAGCCCAAGTCGGACAAATTTAAGCAAATCCTGCGGTTCCTGCCAGGTAACAAAACATCCAAATCATCCACTAGTGGTATTAATGTGAATAGTAGCAGCAGCGGCAGCAGCAGCAGCATCAGTAGTAGCAACAATAACAATAATGGACCTAATAGTAGTACTAGCTATAATAATAGTTGTAGTAACAATAGTAGTAACAATAATAATAATAATAGTTATCAGACGCGAAGCAATCCGTACGGAAATGGAAGTGTGGGGTTGAGTGGCGGGGGTGTGAGTGGCAGCAATCGGGGGGCAGGGTCGGGGAGTGGCAGCGGAAATCATCTAGCCGTAAGCGGAATACATAATCATAACCATCACTACCGACAATCGACGGTGTCGGTCCAGCAGAGGCAAAGTGGGGGTGGTGCTGGTGGATCAACGGAGTCCTCCGGGACGGCAGCGGGTCCAATGTCCCAATCCGCCAGCCCTAGTCCGGACACCAGCACTCACTTCATGTGACAGGACGGTCGGCCGACACCGGATAGTTGAAATGTTGACCCAGGTCATCGCGATGATCTGTTTTCTTTTTTATTCGTAAAGCTAGCAAATCGATGTCGTGATAATATTTGTGATTTTGATTATGAATTCGAAAACGAGAAAAAGGTAGGGCTGAAGGAAGCTGCAGGAGATCAGAGCTTGATCGGCCCTGCCGCGGTACTTCCGTTGCGTTCCGTTGTCGCAGCCGGCAGCTGGCAGAAGAAGCCCTTCGGTGATGGTATGGATCCGTCGTGGACAACTGCCGGAAATGATTGCTGCCGTACCGACGCTGGCGTCGGTTCTTGCCGCCACCGCCATCTGGTGGTGGTCCAGTGCGATGCAAGGTTATAAAATTGAATGATCGGGTTTAACATTCGAAAAAAAAGAGAGATCTTTCTGTCGTATGTCGAAGAGACAACACAGCGTAGTCGAGTTTCAAATCAAAAGTTAGGGAATGGACGATTCCGACGAATCCTGAAAGGTCGGAGCGCCGCTTCAACCGGAATTTGATTCCATGGGGTTGATCCGGACGCCAAGCCACGTGCGCAGTCTCTATACGTTTAGTAGAAGCGTTCGTAGAACTGAGCCATGTTCTGGTCAATCAACAACAACAACAACAACAACAAGTACAAATGTCATCTCTCGTATTTCGTAGTACGTTTGGAGCAACATAAAAAACGATCTCACTGCGATTTTATAACAAACAAAAAAAAAACCACACACATATTCGTAACCTCACATTAAAGAACGTCCACACCCAGACAAGTTCTCACTTCCGGAACACACTCACACTTCAACACAACATATATAGCTAGAAGAACATTAGATGATTAATTTCCCGCGCGCGTTCGTTCGTCTGTCGCTTCCAACCTCCTAAAATCGCTAAAAATCGTTGAAAGCGCACCACTCACTCCCCCACCCCCATGCTTCCGGTTTGCAACTCACACTGGCAATCACTTCGGCAAAACTTCGTCGGAAAAATCTTTTTTTAAGGATTTGAGAAGCCTAAGTTTCTACGTATCAGCCAAGCACACCCCTAGCCGAACTTTGGAAGAAAAACTTCTTGGAGAGTCTTCGGATTATGATGATTATGAGAAACAAATTTGAGAAATGCTTAGTTCTAAAAAGTTCCTGAACATCCAAACAGCAAAAGGAAATGTGTTTGCGAAGGTTCAAACTTTTAAAGCTCTGCTGTGGAAATGAAGTCTCATCGCTGAACCGGAAGTCAATCTATGACTTTAAGATTTGAGAATTTCATGAAAGATTAGTCTTGAGTCTATAGATTTTTTCAAATTTCAGTTTTGAACAAGCAGTAAAGTATTTAGAATAAATTTTGCACCAAATTTCTTATTCTAGGAAATGAACAATAAACTGGTGTCTCATTGTTCTTGTATAAAACTTCCATTTCAACTTGAAGATATACATTCGCAGGACACTTTTGAAGTAGAATTTTCAACATAATTTTAAATGAATGCCCTTAGTAAAACAAATAATTCTGAATCTGAGTTCAATACCCAAATTTAAGGATCTTAGTTTCCTAGTAAACCGTGAGTGGTACAAATAATCTAAGCCACGCCCACCAGGGAAACACATGAACACGATCCGAATCGTGCTTATATGTTTCCCTTCGGGGTGCGTGCAGTGATGTCAACCTTCCAGATTTTGTCTGGATCTGGACTTTTTAGACTTTCAACCAGAAGTGCCAGGTGGTTTTGTCAAAAATCAGGACACCGCGATGAAAAAATCAGAATTTTTCGGGACTCCACTTAATTGATGAAAATAACATGCAGCTCTGTTTACATTTCATAAATAAAGGCTAAATACAGGAACTGAATACGCCTCCCACTATGCAACTGAATCGAGCAGAATCTTGACTGGCCTGCAGTTTATATCGGAAAACACCATTTAAATATCATCTGAAACAAAGATTACCATCGAATAAAGTTTTTTATTAAAGATTTGTATGATGTTCTCATCATTTAACTAGAAGTTTAGTTGTAATTTAGATATTTTGGAAAATCGGGACACATCAGGACATTTTACAGATCATTTTTCAAGAATCAGGAAAATTGAATCATTTCTGAAAAATTAGGACGGTCTCTGGAAAAATCAGGATATCTGGCACCTCTGATTTCAACGGACAATTATTATAGGTGTCCAGACCTTTGGCTTTTCTATCAAACATTTCCAGACTTTTGAGTTTTAATTTTTTTTATTTCAAAACAATGAAAATTCAAAATTTTTTGTGATGAAATGATTGAAAATACATCGTTTAAGTAATTGAAAAGAGAGGAGTTCTACAAAGATGGATGTAAAGCAGGAAATTAAGCATTGAGCGTAGTACTTTCAAAATTTCATAACTTATAAAATTTGCCATCCAGACTTTTCCAGACAGTTTTTCAAAACCTTCAGATTCCTGAAAAACAGTTGGCATCTCTGGGTGTGTGTTTGTCTCAGAAGCCGACTGATCCAGATGAAAGTGCACATAGAGAAAAAAAATCGTGGATAAACTCAAACCACACCGTACGAATGTACGATTGAAACTGACTTCGCACTTTGCACATACGCAGAGATGCCTATGTGCCGGATTTTTCAGGATTTGTCTGATTTTTCGAGGCTTAGCCTGACAACCAGATAAGCCATTGGATTTCTCTGATTTTTTGAATAAGCCTGATTTTTACGAATGTGATGATAAAACGGCAGTAAGGAACTGCGTTAGATACCATTGCTGAAGTTAAAATGTGAAGGGAAGACCAAAGACCAGTCCCTGATTTTTGATTAAAAGAAATGTTGGCAAACCTGCACGTAAGCATTTCGTATCGTATTCGTATTCCTATATCTCGGTAGGCTGGGTTGCCAATGTGCCTGATTTTTCAGGGTTTGCCTGATTTTTGGAGGACAAACCTGACAACTTGAAAAGCCTCTGATTTTCCCATATTTTTGGAAACAAGCCTGATTTTCCCTGGTTTTTGTGAGTATGTTAAAAATGAGAAGTACGGAACAGCATTAAAGACATTAGTGGAGGTCACAGCTTGGTTTGATGATCCAAAAAAATCTGAGTGCAGAGTTTCAAATTCTAAGTTCTGAGTTTTAAATTATATGTTCTGTGTTCTAAATTTGAAATATTGAATTCTGAATTCTGATTTTTAAAATCTAATTAAGTAGTTCTGAATTCCAAGTGCAAATTTCTGGATCTCCAATTTGTATAATGTGCTCTGAAATTTTTATTGAACTTGAATTGTAGATCATTTAATCTGAATCTTTCGTTTGAGTTCAGACATTTGCAAACTGAATTCTGTATTCTGAGCCTTGAATTCTTGGTTCAGAATTATGACCTGAACCTGAATTCTGAATTTTTTCCGCATGCTATGTTCTGAATCAGAATTTTTTTGAGTGTTGAGTTGTGAATCTGAGTTCTGAGTCCTGAGCTCTGAAATAAGATCCTCGAATGCTAAGCTCTCATTTCGACTTTTGAATTGAGAGTCTTAATTTCAAGAGTTGAGCTCAGAATTCTGAGAATTTGGTTCTTAGTTCTCAATTCTTGAGCTTGAGCTTGAGAGCTTAGATAAACCGTACATTTCAGTAGTTGCTACTCCGTGATTGACAAGAATCATCAAAATTGTACATAGATCCAAATAAATGGGGCTTGGGATTAGCTTACCACTTTCTGTGTACACGTTTCGAAGGTTCCTTATCATATATGGTCAATAACGGCGCCGGCCACGTCCTTACGATTCATCGGGGAAAGGGAAGGATAGTTAGTTCGACTTCCGTTGCTACTAGAGACCGAATACACCTCTAAATCTCCACGGTCGTCACAGGAAGGGTGGTTTGTTAGTGAGGAAGGTAAATAAGATCTGGATTCCCTTTGGGAAGGGATGTGATCAAAGCAAAGTTAAATATTTAATGATCGTTGCGTCGCACACTATCGAGTACATCGCGTTTTTATTTAGAACAAATACGTCCTAACGTGGCAATGTCATACACGTACAATGCATTTAGCACCGGTGCAACTCACCGAAGATTATCGCGCGCTTCAAACTAGAAGAGCAAAAATGTCCTAACGTGGCATTGTCACACACGTACAATGCACTTGGCACCGGTGCAACTCACCGAATTTTACCGCACGCTTATAATGAGAAAGCAAAACGACTTAACGTGGCATTGTCATACACTACAATGCGGTTGGCACCGGTGCAACACACCGAATTTTATCACGCGTTTAAAAAGGGAAGAGCAAGAACGACCTTACGAGCCAAAACGTTCTACCGCATTATGCAAACGGAGAGAGAAAGAGATAAAGAAAAAAAAAACGCAACGCGGTTTATAAACACCGACGACGAGCACGTCAATTTTCCCCACGCAAACACACACACACACACACACACACACACACACACACACACACACACACACACACACACACACACACACACACACACACACACACACACACACACACACACACACACACACACACACACACACACACACACACACACACACACACACACACACACACACACACACACACACACACACACACACACACACACACACACACACACACACACACACACACACACACACACACACACACACACACACACACACACACACACACACACACACACACACACACACACACACACACACACACACACACACACACACACACACACACACACACACACACACACACACACACACACACACACACACACACACACACACACACACACACACACACACACACACACACACACACACACACACACACACACACACACACACACACACACACACACACACACACACACACACACACACACACACACACACACACACACACACACACACACACACACACACACACACACACACACACACACACACACACACACACACACACACACACACACACACACACACACACACAAACTCTTTGAATAATAGCTACAAATATATTCAAGAAAAATACTTAGCTGGGATCCACGATGTCGACTGAAAACTTTCTATTTCTTGTTTTCACTCCATGATGTCGCTGTCATCAGGTTGACCTCTCTTTCGCACAAGGTTGCGTTCAATAAAAATGATGTGCAACTTTAGCCTTGTAACGCCCGTTACGCTCTGTTCGAGCTTTTCACGCGTATTTTGCTCACTTTTTGAACGAAAGCTTTTAATATTCATCGTCGCCATTTTCAGCTTCACTTTTCAACCCAAAATTAAAAATTTCACTCGGCAAATAAACCATCAAATCACACAGTTTCCACTAAAATTTCACTTCCTACTAGAAGATTTTAAAATCAACCGACTAGCCTTCGTATCAGAAGTAATTGTTTGATCTTTTTTCGGCCTAATTTAGTAACTTTTAAACACCGATTCGAAAGCACGACTTATACTTGGCAATGTCAATTTGGTTCTTAGTTCTCAATTCTAATCATAAAGCACTTTTAGATTCAAATTTTGTGTTCTGCATTTTGAGTCCTTAAATCAGAGCTCAGAATCCTTAATTCAAAATTCTGAGTTCTGAATTTTCAATTCTAACATCTGAACTCTAATTTCAGACTTATAAGTTCTGAACTTCAAGTTGTGAGTTCTTAGTTCAGCATTTTAAATTCTGAATGTTGAATTCAAAACCTGAGTTCTTAGTGGAAAATTATTCTGTATTCAGAATTTTTGGTTCTGATTTGTAATTTTAAAAAAGTTTGAAGATATTTTACTCTAATTTCAAATTTTTAATTTTATTTTTTTGTTAAAAATTTAAAAACTGTATTTCTTTTCTTGAGTCCTGAATTCTGAGTTCTTTATTGAGTCGAAAATTGAATTTCTAAGTTCTAAGTTTAGCCTTTTGAGGTCTTATTTCTGAATTCTTAGCTTTAAGTTGTATAAGATTCTGAAATTCGGAATACTGATTTTTTTAGTCTGACCGTCAGCATTTTAAATTCTGATTTTTTATTTCCAACCCTGAGTTCTTAGTGGAAAATTGTTCTGTTTTCAGAATTTTTAGTTCTGAGTTCTTATTTCAAAATTGTGAAGACTCTTTACTCTGATTTCAAATTTTTAATAATTTTTTTTAGTTAAAATTGTAAAATCTGAATTCTTATTCTTGAGTTCTGGATTTTGAGTTTATTATCTGAGTACTGAATCGAAAATTAAAGTTCTGAGTTCTAAGCTTAGCCTTTTGAGGTCTTATTCCTGAATTCTCAGCTTAAAGTTGTTAATTTTTAGTACCTATTAGAATCGGAATACTGAAATTTTTAGTCTGACTTCGAAATTAATCAGAATTTGGAGTAGTGAATCTGAGTTCTGAGTCCTGAGCTCTGAATTGAGGTTCTCAAACTCTGAGTTCGCATTTTGAATTCTGAATTGAGAATCTAAATTCCAAGTGTAGAGATCTGAAATCTGGTTCTGGGTTCTCAATTCTAATCTCAAAGCACTTTGAGTTCCAAATTTTGTGTTCTAGATTCTGAGTTCTGGACTCAGAGCTAGAAATCCTTAATTCTAAGTTCTAAATTTTCAATTCTCACATCTGAACTTTAACTTCTGACTTGAAAGTCATGAACTTCAAGTTTTGAATTCGAAGTTCAGCATTCCTAATTCTGAATTCTAATTGAAATTAAAAACTGTTTTTAGTGGAAAATTGTTCTGTTTCAGAATTTTGAGTTCGAAGTGCTTATTAAGAAATTGTTAAGATACTTTGATCTAATTTCAAATTTTATTTTTTTTAGTTGCAAATTTAAAACTGTATTCCTAATCTTGAGTTCTAGATTCTGAGTTCTTAATCTGAGTGCTGAATCGAAAATTAAAGTTCTAAGTTCTAAGTTCTAAGTTTAGAATTATGAGGTCTGATTTCTGAATTCTTAGCTTCAAGTTGTTAATTGTTGGCGTTAGATTCTGAAATTCGGAATACTGACATTTTTTGTCTGACTTCGGAAAAAATTTTGAGTTGTGAACCTGAGTTCTGAGTCCTAAGCTCTGAATTCACAAACTCTGAGTTCTCATTTTGAATTCTGAATTAAGAATCTTACTTCCAAGTGTAGGGATCAGAAATCTGAGAACTTGGTTCTGAGTTCTCAATTCTTATCTTAAAGTACTTTGATTTCCAAATTTTGTTTTCTAGATTCTTAGTTCTGCATTCAGTGCTCGAAAGCATATTAAATTCTGAATTCTAAATTCAAAACCCGAGTTCTTAGTGGAAAATTGTTCTGTTTTCAGAATTTTCAGTTCTGAATGCTAATTTCAAAATTGTGAAGATTCTCTACTCTAATTTACAATTTTTTATCTTTTTTTTCTGAGTTAAAAATAAAAAAACTGTATTCCTATTCTTGAGTTCTGAATTCTGAGTTCTTTATCTGAGTAATAAATCGAAAATTGAATTTCTGAGTTCTAAGTTCAGCCTTTTGAGGTCTGATTTCTGAATTTTTAGCTTTAAGTTGTTAATTCTTAGCATTAGATTATGAAATTCGGACTGACTTCGGAATAAATCAGAATTTTGAGTTGTGAATCTGAGTTCTGAGGCCTGAGCTCTGAATAGAGGTCCTCAAACTCTGAGAATACTGAATTCAAAATCTAAATTCCAAGTGTAAAGTCCAGAAATCTGAGAACTTGGTTCTGAGTTCTCAATTCTATTGTCAAAGTTCTCTTTGAGATCCAAATTTTATATTCAGGATTCTGAGTGCTGGACTCAGAGCTCGAAATCTTAAACTCTGAGTTCTGAGTTTCAAATTCTCACATCTAAACTCAAACTTCTAACTTATAAATTCTGAACTCCAAGTTGTGAATTCTGAGTTCAGCACTCTACATTCTGAATTTTAAATTCAAAAGCTGA
Source organism: Uranotaenia lowii (assembly GCF_029784155.1). Lineage (NCBI taxonomy): Eukaryota > Metazoa > Arthropoda > Insecta > Diptera > Culicidae > Uranotaenia > Uranotaenia lowii. The sequence continues at coordinate 113,128,399 of NC_073693.1, forward strand.
GTTCTTAGTGGAAAATTGTTCTGTTTTCAGAATTTTTAGTTCTGAGTTCTTATTTTGAAATTTTAAATTCAATTCTTTTTCTTATTTTTGAGTAAATTTTTACTTAATCTTTATTCCTATTCTCAAGTTATGGATTCTGAGTTCTTTATCTGAGTACTAAATCGAAAATAAAAATTCTGAGTTCTAAGTTTAGCCTTTTGAGGTCTGATTTCTGAATTCTTAGCTTAAAGTTGTTAATCCTTAGTATTAAATTCTGAAATTCGAAATACTGAAATTTTTAGTCTGACTTCGGAATAAGTCAGAATTTTGAGTTGTGAATCTGATTTCTGAGTTCTGAGCTCTGAATTGAAGTTCACAACCTTTGAGTTCTCATTTTGAATTCTGAATTGAGAATCTTAATTCCACGTGTAGAGTCCTGAAATCTGAGAACTTGGCTCTGAGTTCTCAATTCTAATTTCAAAGCGCTTTGAGTTCCAAATTGTGTGTTCTAGATTCTGAGTTATGGACTCAGAGCTCGAAATCCTAAATTCTTAGTTCTGAATTTTGAATTCTCACATCTGAACTCCTAGTTGGGAACTCTAAGTTCAGCATTCTGAATTCTAGATTTTTTTGCCTTTATAACAAAGACTTTCAGCCTCTGGCTGGTTCGTCTCTATCGAATTCTTAATAAAAAACCTAAGTTTTAGTGGAAAATTCAGAATGTTTTCAGAATTTTTAGTTCTGAGTTTTTATTTTGAAATTGTAAAGATTCTTTGCTCTAAACTTAAATTATTAATCTTATTTTTGAGTAAAAATTGTTTAATCAGTATTCCTATTTATTGAGTTCTGGATTCTCAGTTCTTCAACTGAGAACTGAATCGAAAATTTAAGTTCTGAGTTCTTTGTTTTAATTTTTTTAAATTTGCATTCAGGGTATTTTACCTTAAGATATTAATTCTCAGTGTTATGGATAGAATTTTTTATCAATTTTTAATTCTGAATTTAAAATAATGAAGATTGTGAGGAATGTTTGCACGAAATAAAATTTTTTAATCTTATTTTTTAGTTAAAAATTTTTAATCTCTATTCCAATTTTTGAGTTCTGGATTCTGATTAGATAAAGATCTAAGTAATGAATCGAAAATTAAAGTTCTACGTTCAAAGCTTTAAATTGTTAATTTTCAGTATTGGTTTCTGAAATTCGGAATGCTGGAATTGAAGACTAAATTCAGAATAGTTTTTTTCTAATTTTTAATTCAGAGTTCAACATTTTGAGGATTTAATTCTGAATTCAGATCTCTAAGACTCTCAAATTCTTTATTTCTGAGTACTGATTTTGAAATTGTGAAGATTCTTTTTAGATTTTTAATCCAGTATATAAGTTAAAAATTTTAAATCTATATTCCTATTCTTGAGTTCTGGATTCTGAATTCTTTATCTGAGTACTGAAAATCGAAAATCGTCCTGAATTCTTTGTTTTAATTTTTTAAAATCTGACATCCGAATTCCTTACCTCAAGATGGTATTGATTTCTGAAATTCGGGATGCTGGAACATGAAGTCTGAAATGTGAGTTCTGAATTCCGAATTCTGAACTCAAAGTTTTGATATTTGAGTTCAAAATGCAAGAAATGAGTTTGAGCATTTAATTTTGGGTTCAGAATTATAAATTCTGGATCTGGATTCTTGAACTTAAATGTTGAATTCTGAGTTCTGTGAGCTCTAAATTGTGAGCTGGTATTTAATTTTCCATATTTTGCAAATCCTTGCTCTTAATTAGGAATCTCAATGCTGTCTGAATTCTAAGCGCTACATTTTTTAATATTCTGAATCTGAGCTCAAAGTTCTGTGGATCTGAGTTCTGAGTCCTCTCAATTTGGAATTTTCCATTCTTGGTTATCATTCCTGTGTTCTGAATTTTGGTTTTCAGTGTTCTGAGTTTTAAATTCAAATTCCTAATTTCTGAGGTATGAATCTGGAGTTCAAAAACCCGGAGTTCCTAAATATGACTGCAGGGATTTGATTACTGAAACCTGAGTTCGGAGGAAATTCGATTGAAAATTTGTTTTTTTTTGGAGTTTTCTCGGCTTGCAGTCGAAAAGCCTGATTTCTTGATTTTTAATTGTATTTTTTGAGTTCTGAGTATTGAATAAGAGGACGATGATTTTTACCAACTTGCTCAAGTTGGTAAAAATCCTCTATAAATAAACAAAATAGATAAATAGAATATAATGGAATAGAGGATTAAATTGAAAATTTGAACCCTGAAATCTAGTTTTTAAATTTTGAATTCTGGAATCGGTTTTCTGAGCTCTGAGCTCTGAATCATTGGTTAAGACTTTGGATTCTGAGTTCAAAATGTGATTTTTGAATTTTGGGATTTAAATTCTGAATACCTGAGTTCTGAGTTCGAAATTCTGAGCTCTTAATTATGAGTCCTTAATTTTAAGCTCTAATTGCTGAGTCCTGAATTCTAGTTCTTAGTTCTGAGTTCTGTGTTCTGAATTTCAGTACTGTGTTCTGAATTCTGAGTTCTTAGATCTGAGTCCTCAGTTCTGAGTTCTGAAATTTACATTCTGAGTTTTGTGTTTTAAATACCAATTTATGAATTCCGAGTGCCTTTTTTAGTGTTCTCTTTCGGTTGAGACTGTTCTTTATTAGTATTTTCCCGATGGAAAAAAGTTTTCGAATTTAGAATAACGATATTTTCTGATAAATTGTTTTTCACAATCATCATTGTTCCAAACTTTTAGAGTAACTTCCAGAAACTGTTGTACATTTCTTTCCTTTCCCCAAGCGTATTGTAGATTTCTTTAAAGTTATGAGAAGCAAAAAAAAAATGGAAAAAAAAGAGAGCCAGAACTTCGAATAACCGGAGCAGCAACACACAAAAAAAATTGTGAAACTGAAAACTAAATATTTCCCAAACAAAGAAATCACATGCAGTATAGTTTTAAGACTCAAGAGAAGAAAACAAGAAAATACTAAGAAAAATAGTATCGAACCCATGTGCAAGACTACCATTTAACTAGAAATGAGAGCAACCCAATCGTGGCGATATGACGGTGGCATTGAGTAAACTATTAGATAATGCTTTCTCTTTTTTCCTGTACTTTGGGCCAGACATGAGCTAAGCTTTAAGACGTTATTTTAACTTTCTTCTCGAAGGAATTTTTTAACTGATGAAATCAAAACTAGGTCTGAAATTAGTTCGTGCCTAAAGTTTGGCTCATGCTCGTTCGAAAGTTTAAAAGAGAGAGAGAGAAATCAAAAGTCAGTCCAATTAAGTAAATCGTGAGTAAGAGAGGAGAAATTTTAAGCCAACAGAGTTGAGTGCGCATAGAACTGTTGTTTAGTAAAATAAACAACAAAGGTGAGGGAATCAAATTATAAAAAAAAAAACAGTAAATCAGAGTGACATTGAAAGCCGTTTTCGTCCTTCGCTTCCAGAAATGCAAAAAAAAACAGAAACAAAAACAAAAACAAAATATAGTCGTAAAGTTGGAAGACAAGTTAGATCAAAGTGTGCAGAGAGAGAGAGATTCTAGCGAAATTTTATTATTTGTTAAGTTAAATTATTTTATTCTAAATCAATTGTATTGGCTGGTGAAAGCTGGTAAACGGAACGCGTAAAAATAATAGTCTTAAAATGGTTACTCGAAAGAGGAAAAGAAAACAGAAAATAAAACAATAACTACGCAGAAATAAATTTAAACAAAACAGAAATAACCTTCATTGAGGAATAATCAATAACTATAAACAATAGGTAGAAAGACAGTTGTTTCATTTCTTTTCAAATGGTAAACAATAATAAGTCGATGTAAAATAGGCAAAAACTGCAAGAGACAAGAAAAGCAAACAATAGCTCAACTCTATCACTGAAAGAACGTACATTTTGTCTAGCACACTCACACACACTCAAACATAGACTACGTAAACTTAAAACAAACATGCTTTTAGAACCACAAAAACTGGAACGCTACTACACTCACAAACAAAACAAACGCAAAACTGCTACACCTACCGAAAACAATAAGAAACAATAGCAAATAACACTAATCAAGCAAGCAAGCAAGCAAACAAGCATTTTCGTCTATAGCAAACTGGTTGAAAAACGGAAAGAAATAAATACAAACTACCGCTACTAATACTACAATACAACTGCAACCTACAGATACTATATAATTATGGATACAATAGAGAAAGAGAGAGAGTGAAACAATTCGGCAACCAAAACAAGGAAAAATAAAAACAAAAACACTTACTGCAAAAAAACTACCACTTACAATACATACATAAATCACATGGCTGGGAATGTGTAATCTTCTATTTAAAGAGAAAAAATACATTAGAATTGACTAGGATGGGGAAGGAGAAGTTGCGAAACCGTGGAAAAACAATGGCCGACAGTGGGTCAAGTGAAAAAAAATGTGAAAAATAAAGGGAGAGGGAGAATGTAATCGGCAGGAGCAAGAACGAATGGGAGAGAGAAAATAGTCTATGAAAATACTAGCTAATGGAAAATTACAATACATAGAAAAGTGTTCTGATGATCATGCTGATAAAAAAGGAAAACGTACGCGTGTATCTAATAACTAGAACAGGAAAAGCAGTAGGCGATGAGTTTTATGGGACGTTTACCTTAATACTTTTCTGTTGCCTAGGGAAGCGCGAGAGAGCAAATGTTTTTGTTTTTGGTTTGAATGAATGTGTTTCGATTTTTTTTGGATAGTAAATTTTAATAAATTTTCGTCCAAGGAGGCTTGAGTTGGTTAAACTTCCTATCTTTTTCAGTTCAAATTCACTGTTATCATTGTAACCTCAAATTCAATTAAATTCCAACCATTCAAGGAAGATATTCAAACTAATTAAACGTCTGATTTCTTCAAAATGGTTTAACCTCAAGCGATCAAGTTTCGGAACCAAACAAGTCTTCTCGTTCGATCCAATTCGACAACCTCCCCCGGTATGACCGGACATTTCGCAAATTTATTGTGATAATTTACCAAATTTATAAAAAGGAAAAACAAAAGTTTTCGAACTAGACTTAAAACTAAATTTAGAGTACCAAAATCAAAAAACGTTTCGATCAAATCGGATTTAAATTATCAACCACATAAATCGCACAGTACGTAAAAGTGTGTACACGATTTTAAAAACAGAAAAAATAAATTTAACAAAAGTTCGTTGAAAGCGCTGGAAAACGAGTGAAAATCGGTAGAAAAAGTAACACGCAGTCACCAAAATAATGAGAAAAAAACGGAGGAGTGAGAAAACGTTTAAAGTTTTTAATAAGAAGGAATCGGATGTTATCAAGCAAGAAGGGAGCTGAGTAGAAAGTGGATTGACTTGTGATATAAATGAAGGAAGGATAAAAAAGGGGCATAAGCAGACTAAACGAAACTACTAAGCGGTGTTCATTATCAAAACGATAAGCATATAATAGCGGTAAATGAGAAAACGAAAATAAACTGTTTCTAAAAATGTTTAAAAATCACTTCAGCTTAAAAAAAATCAGAAGAATTCCGATCATTTTTTGATTTATTTTCATTTTCTAACAAGACCAGTTGCAATTTTTTTTATTTCAGAACTAAAAAAAATCAGATGATTTTTTGTCAAAATTCAGTTCATTTCATCACGTGAATAAATAAAAAATGAACTATCATTTTTTTTAACTAACCAAACTTTTCTTTCGTACTCTGAAGATCACAAATATCATTTTAAAAATGGATAGAAAATGATCCAAAAGAAGGATAACAAAATTGCAAAATCAACTTATAGGTACGTGTTGAATGTGGCGTGAAAATGTGTTCGTTCGTGTTCGATAGCCGGAAATAAGTTAGTAAGTACGTAGACACTCCCCAAAAAAATAAACACACACACACTGCTTCAGATAGGAAAAAAATGAGTTAAAAAACGAATTTGCTTGCAAAACACAGAGATAGAAAGATAAGGGAACGAAATTAAGAAGTTGAGTAAAATAAAAAAAAACCGCAAACCGATATGTAAAAATGCAAACAGGCAAAACTTACTAATCAAATAACTACTAAAAGAAAAAGAAAAAGCTGGAAGTAGAAATTGAAACATGTGACCGTCGTATTTGTAAAGCGAAACAAGAAAAGATTAAAAAAAATCCAGCTAGTAAGCAAGCAGAACAGTAAAACAATATTTTATGTCAAACGTCTCCGTTTCAATTGTCTTTTATTATTATTTTTTATTGCGAAGATAATAAAAAAAGTGAAATTTTAAATTATATATTGAAGTATAAATAAATAAATGAATGATTAAAATATTTATTATGCAAGGAATGCAAATGGAAGCAAGAAGTAAGGATGGGAGAAGAAAAAACCCAAGAAAACAGTGGACAAATGGAATATATATTGAAAATAATTAAACAATTATTAAATAATAAATGAAATTAACATTCCCCAAAAATAAAAAATAAAAGCTCTTTTAATTAAATTGAGAAGATATCACAGTTTCCTTTTTGTGGCCAAAGTGTATCTTAATCAACTCAAAATGGGATCCGAAGTTTTGTCTCGTAAGTATAATTACACATTTAAGTCATACCACTTCTGGCATTACGGAAACTTTGCAATTATCACAATACAAGCCATTTAGTAGAAAGAGGTAGGTATCTGTGCTTTTTTCTGTAGGAAGTAGGGATCAATTGAACCCAAAGAAATCATTCTACGAAATTTGTTCTTAAAAAATGAGAATAAACCATTGCACAATGGGAAAAAGTGTATAAACCGCGAAGAAAATCAATATCTCCCGTTCTACATGAATCAAATCTATGAAAATGAACTTTCCTTTAGAGAACATTTCCGGAGAATCATGTGGACATAAATTCAAACTCCGCTCGAGCTTACCTAGATATAGCACCTTTTTAACCCCTGATTCCCCTTTATTTTCTAAACAATCCAGAAAAACACTGATTTGGACAAGAAAATTTTAAACAAAATAGTCCTATCTTGTGGGTTTTTTTAGGAATCGAATGAAGGCTATTTGAGCCACCGCATGTATCTTAAAATGAAGATATGGCCGTTTTTACCCTAAATACCCCTACATGTTTCAAATTTTAATCCATAATTACATTTAACGAAGCATGCGGTTGCTCAAATAGCCTTCGTTTGATTTCTCGGAAAAAAAAATCCACAAGATAATTCTCACTTGGTTAAAAAAAAATTAGTTAGAACTTGTTTTCATCTGAATTAATTGAAAAATGCAGGGGAATTAAAGGAAAAAACAGCCAAAGCTCCATTTTCAAATGCGTGCGACGGCTAAAATATCCTCCAATAGAATTCTCAGAAAAAATAACATAAGTACAACAAATTGCCGAGTACGAACATGTATAATTTATCAGTCCACATCAGTGTTTTTCTTGATTTGTTTAGAAAGTTTAGGGGAATAAGGGGCTAAAAAGGATTATATCTTCGTTCATAAGCTCGTGTGGCGTCTGATACTATGTCCAAACGATCTTTAGGAAATTTTCACTGAAGGAAAGTACCTAAGTATTTTCATAGATTTGATTCATGTGAGACGGAAGATATTGTATTTCTATGTTGTTTATACACTTTCTCTCCATTGTGCATGCTTCCAAAAAAAAATGTTATTTAGGGAATTTTATCACCAAATAGCTTATTGAATATTTTTTAATTTTATATTTTTCAATCTAATATTGTTGTAATTTTGCTTCGTTAGTCTCATTGTGCTCGAAGCATAAGCCCTCTGTGAGATATTTCATTAACGAAATACGGCTTTGGAACTAAGTCACCTCAAGGATGAAATTCGGCCTTTCCTCTTTGGTCACTGATCTGCAACGATATCAGAATCTTGCGCTCATTCTCGTAGTTTGTGCGTTTTTTTTTTTTTCAATTGTATTTCTTTCACTTTAAGTTACTTGGGAATACCCGAATTTCCCGATGAATCTATGACTGTTTTCACTTCAAATTCCCCCATATTTTCCATATAATCCGGAAAAAGCATGTTTGGACTTGACCATTTTAAACGAACTGAGACCCATGTTATGTGTTTTTTTCCAAAGAATCAAATAAAGGCTGTTTGTGCCACCGCACGCTCCGATTAATGAAAACCTTTATATCCTTTATCCCGTTTTATCCCTCAACTTTAAAAAAAAATATGATCGGACTGAAAAATTTTGTTCAAAAAGACTTATCTTGTGTTATTTTTCCCGAGGAATTGAATAAAGGCCATTTTACCCACACACACACGCTTAGAAAATGAAAACATGATATTGAAATTCAATCATCTTCAATCGAACTCGAAGCGCAGATTGTTCAATATTATAGCACGATAAAATGACCATAGGGAAGAAGCAGGCTCTATGCTCCTATTTAGCAGAAAACTGTGTACAAAAACTTTACACACATGAGCAGGCATCTGTTTTCTATACATTGCAGCCAGTGTTCCGAATATCACTCATTTTCAATGAATGTTTCTGATTGCACTTCGCAACTGAACGTACAACGGTCGGGTTTCGTTATTGATTGCTACAGGACCTACCCGATCATCGATCGTTCAATTCATCGCTAAAATACAGATCACCTCGTACGATGCTTGCTGTCAAAACAGTGCAGCACCATCATCAAATTGGAATCTCACCAATGCGCAATGCATATGGCGAATCTTGTTGGTCTTCGATCGGGAGTGAATGGATCAGGCATTGAGTGAGTGATACATGAAGCCGATCATTAGCGTATTTTGTTTGATTTGATATATAGCAAAATAATAAATTTATTTGTTGTTATAACGTTTTTTAACATCAGTATGATCAAAATCAAATTGAAGTTGTGTTTGTGAGGGAAAGATGTTCACTTTCGCCATGTTTTTCAAATTTTACAAGTTCTCTTATTAAACTGTCGTCCGTCACGTTAAAACTACTGAGAATTTATGGTGTCCCGCACAACTGTTTGATTTTTCTCGTCCTGCAAAAAATAATTTTGAATTTCATATAATTCAGGCAGATACTGAGTGAGCTACATTCAGAATGGATCAGTTTGTATCTCACTCATCTCCGATATGCGATGTTTGCTAAACCGATAATTCTGAATGATGCGACTCGGTTTGCATAGCTGATAGGAGCGCTGATCGAGATTGCATACCAGCCAGGCGAAGCAGTTTCGAGAGGCGCTATCCCATTATACAATCTGAATGTTTCCAACAGGAAACGCATCCTGAGTGTTTGTTTTGATTGATTTTCGGAAGACTGATTGCAGCATTGAAGTAATTTTTATGTTGCAATGTCCGTCAGTTTTCGAGAAAACGATTTTATTATAAGTGTTGTCTAAATTGTCAAACCTCAAACCGTGCGGGCTAAATGAGCCTTATGTTTTAAGCGAAACTTCTGTTTCTTGCCCATGTCATCGAGTAATTTATTTGAAAATGCTAGAAACTGATAACTTTCATACGACAGAACTGTTATTTTATAAATATCTGGGTCTTTTATCATTTTTTGGAATTAAACAAAAGTTAAGGTTGCCATATTATGAAATCAGTTCATCCATCAAAAACTTTATAAAATTTGATACCTTCTGTTTTCTGTGAAGATGTTGATAAAAGCATAGATTCGAGGTTTATAAGAGAGAAATCATAATTTTATTCTATTTAACCCGTTTCTTCGGGATAGAGGTATTTTACAAACAAGATGGGGTCATACAAATACACCTATTTATTCCACTGTTCAATCATATTTTTTTTTTAGTAATTCTTTATTTGAAACGACTCATACAATTAAGTTTTAAGGAGCCAAACTCGCTTTCTTGTTTTTACAACCGTTTTCTTAGCTTAGCACTTTTTTAGAAGAAAAAGAAGATAGAAAGTGAAATATGAAAATAAAATAGAGTTATAGGCGAAGATCGATAGCTTTTAGAAAAAGGTAGATTTCAAACATGTAGTCCAAATCTAGCACAGCTAGTACATTTCTCACTGGAACGTTAGGTGGTTTTCCTCGGGCCCTAAGGGAGTCTATAAAATTCGTTCTGGCGACAAGATGGACCTCACACGACCAAACAATATGCTCAATGTCGTGGTAACCTTGGCCACAACCACACAAATTGCTGCCAGCAATATCAAAACGATAGAGTACCGCGACTAAGGAATAATGATTGGACATGAGACGGGAAAATATACGAATAAAACCCCGACTCAGGTCCAACCTATTAAACTAGGGTTTAAGGCTTACCTTTGGGATAATCGAGTGGAGCCACCGACCCAATTCATCCTCGTCCCATTTGCGCTGCCAGTTGACAAGAGAGTTTCGTCGGACCAAAAAGTAAAATTCGTCAAAGACGATTTCGCGATGATATGTGTCGCCTTCCAACGCACCCACCTTTGCCAGAGAATCTGCCTTCTCATTGCCTACAATCGAGCAATGTGAAGGGACCCAGACAAAGGTGATGGAAAAGCCACGTCTTGATAAAGCACACAAATAAACCCGTATCTGCTCGAGAAAATACGGTGAGTGCTTTCCCGGTTTTATTGAACGAATTGCTTCAACAGAGCTGAGACTATCCGTTACTATATAGTATTGTTCAACCGGTTGTGAGGCTACACTGTCAAGGGCCCAATGGATAGCTGCCAACTCAGCGATGTAAACTGAGCATGGAGGTTGCAGACTGTAGGAGGCACTACAACGTTGGTTAAATACTCCAAACCCGGTACATTCATCGATAAGAGAACCATCAGTGAAGAAAATTTTATCAGCATTGACGTGTCTATATTTTGCATAAAAAATCCGAGGAACAATAAAACGACGATGTTGTTCCGGGATTCCACAAGTTTCCTGATGCATAGACAAATCAAACTGGACAGAAGAATTGTCGTAGTCTGGGCTGCAAACATGAGTTGGGCAGTACGAAGAAGGGTTAACCTGCATTGACATGAAAATATGGTATATAGACATAAATCTTGTTTGAAGATTTTGCTCAAGTAGCCTTTCTAAATTTACAATTACCAATGGGTTCATGACCTCACACCTGATGAGGAACCGGAGTGATAATAAATTGAATCGATCTTTCAGTGGGAGTATTCCTGCCAAAACTTCAAGACTGATGTTATGAGTTGAGGCCATACAACCCAAAGCGATACGGAAACAACGCTATTGAATACGCTCGAGTTTAATGAGATGAGTTTTGGCAGCCGATTGGAAACAGAAGCTGCCATACTCCATAACTGAAAGAATAGTTGTTCGATAAAGCTTAATTAAATCCTCTGGATGGGCTCCCCACCAGGTGCCAGTGATTGATCGGAGAAAATTGATTCTTTGTTGGCATTTTCCTTTCAGATACTCAATATGGGCTCTCCAGGTACACTTGGAATCAAACCAAACCCCAAGATACTTGAAACACCTCGATTGAGTGATCGTTCTGCCTAGGAGTTGAAGCTTAGGTTGAGCAGGTCTACGTTTCTTAGAGAAAACAACCATCTCCGTTTTCTGTGGAGAAAACTCAATCCCAAGCCCCAAAGCCCAGGTTGATAATCTGTCTAAAGTATCTTGTAAAGGTCTGTGCAGATGATACTCAGTAGATCCTGTGACAGACACTACGCTATCATCTGCAAGTTGTCTTAGAGTGCAGCCTTCAGAGAGACAACTGTCGATGTCACTTACGTAAAAGTTATACAATAGTGGACTCAAATATGAACCCTGCGGAAGGCCCATGTAAGAAATTCTTCTTACTGCAATATCTCCTTGAGCAAAGTTCAGATGTTTCTCACAAAGCAAGCTGTATAAAATGTTGTTCAAGAGAGGAGGCAGACCCCGGGAGTGCAACTTGTCTGACAAAACCTCTATTGAGACTGCATCAAAAGCTCCCTTTATGTCTAGAAACACTGATGCCATTTGCTCACGTTTTGCATACGCCATTTGTATCTCTGGAGACAGCAAAGCAAGACAATGGTTCGTCCCTTTGCCCCTGCGAAACCCAAATTGAGTATTTGAAAGGAGACCATTTGTTTCCACCCATTTATCCAATCGGAACAAAATCATTTTCTCCATCAATTTCCGAATACAAGACAACATCGCTATCGGACGGTACGAATTAAAATCAGACGCAGGTTTTCCAGGCTTTTGGATAGCAATAACTCTCACTTGTCTCCAATCTTCGGGAACAATGTTGAGCTCCAAGAATTGATTGAATAAATTTAACAAGCGAAATTTGGCGGCATCAGGAAGGATTTTCAACAGGTTAAATTTTAAACTCCTGGAGATGAATTGTTACAAGATAGGAGAGCATGTGAGAATTCTACCATCAAAAAGCCGGAATCCAGATCGCATCTATTCGGAGGCACACTTCGGATGATTTTTTGCACAGGTGTGGAATCTGGACAGGTTTTCCGCGCGAAGTTGAAAATCCATTTATGCGAATGTTCTTCACTTTCGTTCGTGGAACAACGATTACGCATGCTACGTGCCACATTCCACAAAGTGCTTAAGGATGTTTCCCGCGATAAACCTCCCACAAAATTACGCCAATGCGCACGTTTTTTCCCCTTGATCAGGTTTTTGAATTGCTTCTCAAGAGAAAAATACGTGTTGAAGTTATCCAGGGTTCCGTGATTTCGAAAAACTTTAAAAGCGTTCGATTTACGTACAGTTTTGTACACTGACTGTCCCACCATGGATTGGGAGGCCTTCGACGAACAGATGGATCTGGGATGGGTTTCGTTTGAGATTTAACAGCACTATCATAAATCAATCGAGCAAGAAAGCTGTATTCCTCTAAAGGAGGTAAAACATCCACAGAATTAATGGCTGAAACGACTATGCCTGAGTATTTTTTTCCAGTCGATGTGTCTTGTGAGGTCATATGCCATATTTGTTGAGTTTGAAGTGTTGACCCCATTGGTGATTGTGATTTTGATAGGCAAGTGGTCACTACCATTGGGATCAGGGATAATCTTCCACTGGCAATCCAATGATAGTGAATTTGAGCAGAGTGAGAGGTCAATTGCACTTGGTCTTGCAGGAGGTTTAGGTACTCGTGTTTTTTCACCCGTATTCAAAATTGTTAAATTGAAACTGTCACAAATGTCTTAAATAAGAGTAGAACGACTATCGTCAATTTGTTCTCCCCAGACAGTTCCATGTGAATTGAAGTCACCCAGGATCAACCTTGGCTCAGGTAGCACTGAACACAGGTCCTCTAGGTGACTTCGATCCACTGCAACTCTATGAGGCCAGTACAAACTGACAACACATAAGTCCTTACCTCTTATAGTTGTATGACATGCACTAGCTTCAATTCCTCCTGATAAAGGGAGGTGGATTCTATAAAAGGAGTGGCGCTTATTGATCCCCAAAAGCACCCCTCCATAAGAATCGTTGCGATCCAAACAATTAATGTTGAAATTGTGGAATGAGATGTTTGATTGAGAAGAGAGCCATGTTTCAGAAAGGCCAAAAATATCGCAACTAGTTTCATGAAGAAGAAATTTGAACGGATCCAGTTTAGGGATAATACTAAGACAATTTCACTGTAAAACAGTGATATCTCCGACCTCTCTGCGTAAATTAGCCATCAAGAGAGATAAACACTGAAAGAAGAGGCCAAGTTTGCATCAATTGCTTCAAAAATGTCTTCACTACAGGTAGCATTGAATTCCCGATTGAGCAGATGGGTCTGATGAGGCTACATTGGATTTTGGAGTTCTAGAAGTCTCCGCTACTTCAGGTTTGTTCGGGGATGCAAAATTCATGGAAAATCCAGGAGGAACAAGATTTTCTTTTACAGATGTTATAGGTTTTTGTCTAACGTCAATTTGGGAGCTAAATGTAGGAACTTTTTTCGGAATTATAGGGGTCTTGGGAGCAGGTTTTGTTCGTTTACGGGAGTTAGCAACAAAAAGTATAGGGTGTTCTTGATCAGTGGAGTCAGTGTCGTCGGTGTCAACTGGCAGCACTGAAAAAATGTTGGTGGACTGAGATTGGATCGGAGGCGCCGCACCCTTTAATATGGCGGCATAAGAACGTTTAGACCGTTCTTTTAAAGAGCGCTTTTGACTATCCCAGCGACTCTTATATACCTCACACAAAGAGATATCATGGGGTGAGCCCCCGCAATAGACACATTTTTGTTCTATTGCTGAGCACGCTCCTTCCCCATGAGTCTCCCCGCAGTTGGAACAACGCGTCTTGTTGCAGCAGTGGGACGCTGTGTGTCCCAATTTTATGCAATTTTTACATTGCATCGGTCGAGGCACAAAGAGCCGCACAGGCAGCCTTAAATTTCCGTCAATCAAGACGTAATTAGGGAGGGCGGTACCCGTAAAGGTAACGCGAAATGAGTCTGAAGGTGTTTCCATTCACGACGGTGGAAGTACTGAGTTGGCGGCAATCCAAGATTTCGACCGAAGCCGGACCAAGCCTTTCAAACTTACCAACGCCGTTGAATTTCACGTAATCAGCTTTCAGACTCATTTCCGTGATTACACCCTCGATCTCTACTTCTCGAGACGGAATGTAAACATGGTATTCCAAATTTATGAAATTGCTGGTAGCAATTTCATTAGCAGCTTTCCGGTTGGCCACTACAACGCGCAATTTATTTGGTCGCACCTTTGTAATACTGGTCACGGAGGTCCACCTCGCCAGATCTTTGGTGATCTGTACCACATTAAGCTGTTTACCGTTTTTTTTTGGGCCGGATAAAAACCACCCAAGGCCCAGTAAAAGTCGAACCATCTGTGTAGGTTCGGAGACGGGTTACTCTACTCTCAACTGTGGAAGATGCAGAATCATCATCCATCCGAGATACATTGATACCTGAAGGACCAGCATCAGCCGAATCCTCCAGATGCTCTTCATTCTCTTTGATGACCTTCACATCATCAACAGTTGGCGGGTTTAGCCCCCCGCCTTCCCTCATATTTTTGAACGGGGCACAAATGCCTTCCGTGTCAAAAATATGAGCGAAGCAATCAATATTCAAAAAATAAATTAAGAGAAACAATAGAAATAAGAAACAGTGAAAAAAGAATAAATAAGAGTTTACTTGCAAGCACTTCTTAGCTAGTTAATATGTTTAGTGTCCGGCACCGACTCCACCACTTAGTCGTCCTTCGTTGATTGATGATGGCAACGTCTGGCAAAATGCTGGGTCCTCCTTGTATCCCGATCACGGCAATCGGAACCAGAATCCTTGGAACGCCCTCCTCGGTACGCAAACCCGTATGTAGAGCGAACAAAGAGCGCCCTTTTGATGGCCTTGGTGGTGTTGACGACAACGGCATCCAATCTGCTGCTGTTGACAAGCTGGTGACTGCCTCGCACCAGGTTTTGGCTTGTGAGGGACGGCAATTGTTAACCGAACCAGCAGGAAAAATCACGATATGTGATAAAACTGCACTTTGTACTTCAAAAATCAGCCAATTTTCGATTTTTCGGAAGAAATTTTACTTAAAAACGGAAGTGAAAAAATGACATCCGCACTATCCGAGCTACTTGGATCGAATATTTCAATCATAATGAAACCTTCCTCAAAGCCTTCCTTTGTTTCACTTTTTAAATTGATTTCAATAACAAACAAAAATCATACAAGTTTATGTATGGAACTTCCTCACGTATTATTTTCAAAAGTTTAAAAATTACATCAAGAGGTATAAACCTTGTACGAGTTTTTAATATTTTTAATTGAGTTTGTAAATTCAAAAAAAGTTTTCTATGCCTTATGTTGAAAACGCATCACCCTCAAAATAAATTGATTAGATATGAGAACCTTGGAGCCAAAAGGGTAATAGTGCATAAATGCTAATTTCGAGAAAACACGCTTTTAGGTTTTTGTGCTTGGTCATTTTCCATACCGTTTTAGAAAATATGCATTTATCCTTCGAATGTAAAAGTATGTCAATAAAATTCAAAAAATCTGAAGAAGCTTGAAATATGAAGAATCTTTTGGCATTTTTAACTAAAAATCGACAATTTTTGCACTTATACCCTTTGGCTCTAGAGGCCTCATAAGTTGTCTTGTCAGCCATATCATCAAACGGCTGTTCGCGCATTTAACCCGCTAGGCGCACCTTGGAACACTTTCCCCTACTAAGCGAATGTCACGACGAGACAAGTGTTGAGGAAAGGAATGATAACTGAAAACCCTAGCTGTTATATTAAACATTTTCGGAGGTCTGGAAAGGATTGATAAATTTATTTTATTAACGATTTATGAGGCAAAAAACTTTTCATAACATGGTCATCATTTTATTACAAACTAACTTATTATACCCGGCCTTGCTTGGGTTAACATCATATCACTTATCGCAATTTTTAAAGCTTTGTATTCGATTTTTTGGTATTAAAATTCAGCTCATATTTGCGTATGTAAGCTTTGTAAGTTTTGCCAGGCTTTTAAAAGTTTTGATTGAGATTATTTACTGTGTTTTCATCGTGTTATCGTTTTCATTATATTGAACAATTAATAATTGTTAGTTTCGTATTAAAAGAAATTTAAAATAATTTCACTTGAATGCTTATTCATTTGGTCTCATATTTTTATCTTCAAATGATAAAACTATTTTTCTAACTTTCCCATCTCTTATGTAATGAAAATCTCCTTTTGAGTTTTTCCAACTTTTCAAGATGTATGATCTCCCCGTTAAATCGCTTGAGTATTCGTATTATTTACTTAGAAATTTATAAAAAGGCTTCAGAGCCTTGTTGAAGACTCACTTCACTTTTTATGTTTTTCATTGTATGTGTATTTTTATTGCTGTTCTTTTTCATACTATTTTTGATTAGTTTTTTTTAATGTAGGAAAAGTACCTCTTATAGATTTTTTTTTAAGCTATCGAACAAATCATCTTGGAACAGAAATCACCCTTTTTATAATGTTATGTAAAGATGTTATTCGAGTTCTTTTCAAATTTTCAATTCTTGGACACAATTATCCCATTCATTATTGTGAAGAGTGGTACATCTTGAAATTCTTAGAAATCATTGTTAGATTTCGCAGTACGAACGATTTTTTCTCATAATTAAACTGGTAAAATTGAACACATTGATAACCAAGCTATAAACTAACCAATGAAATTGAATTGTCGAGTCGAAAGGATAACTTAAAAAGAATTTTTGTGCGTATCGGAAAGAAATTCAATTTTTCTTAGATTTGAAGTGAGTGATAACAACAAATTAAAAACAAAACATATCTAAATAGCGGTCAGCTCAAGATAAGATTGAACTCAATGCAATTCGAAAAGACAGAATGAACTTTAAAAAAAACCGGTACAAACAGGCTAATCCATTAATTTCTCATGAGTTTGGTAACTTTCTGATGAGTAAATTACTTTTCCGGCTAAACTTCTAGTGAGCTGGAGGATAAAATTAAAATTCCAGTAGCGGGAGTAACGCTATATCTTACATGTGTTCTTTTGAACTTATACATAATAAATCATTTCAATATCATTTTGTTTAACAATCTCAAATTCGATCAATTATCTCTATCAAGAATCAAATATTTCTAGAAGGTTGTATTCCAGGAGATAATTGGACAGGAGATAATACATCGAAATAGCATGACAGTAAATTAAAAAAATATATATGTGAAATCAAAGATTCAAAATTTATTTAAAGTGTTTTCCTTCTGTCTTTAGATTTGAAATATTTGCAAACAAATCCTATCGTAGACTGAAACCTGTCATTTTGATCTAATTTAACAACACAACATTGCTTATAATTATGTTTTGTTAAAAATACCGTGTATATTTTGATTTCAATTAGGAAATTTATTTCCTCACTCGAAAAAAAGTCCAGTTAAAAAACTGAACGTTTATCATTTTGTCCAAACCAATGGAAGAGTATTAAAAGTGACTGAAGTTTATAAACAGACATATGTTATTCACATTTTCTTCTTCAATACAAAGCATTTATTTTACATATTTTATCAATGCATCATAGAATATTTCTAATTTTATCATTTTCTAAAAAAGATTTGTGGGTAGGGGAAAGCCGGGTAAGACGAACACTTTTAATATTCCGAAAATCACAATGTTTGACACTAATCTGATGATGGGAAAATGTTCACTTTATTTTATTAACACTTTCGAGACCCTTTGTTTATTTAAAGCAAGCAAGGTCCCATAATAGTAAACAAAACAAACAAAAACTTTGAGGGACCATTATTTGATGTAATTTTTTCTCCTCTTAAAAAAATTCATAACTCGCAAAATTTTCGAAAATATCAACCGTTTTCAAAGGTAGAGTGTTTATTAGGCTTTTTTTAACCATCTGGAGGAAAATCAGCGAATTTTGGTCAAAGGGCTCGAATAACAAACGTTTTGAAAAAAAAAGTTGCTAAGGCGGGTAAGGCGGACACCTCAAGGTCGGGTAAAACGGACACATAAGTTTCTCCAAGTATTTTAATTTTTTCATCAGTTTGATCCTCCATATGCCTTCAGAAGACCTTGGCAAGAGCAATTGTCGGTCGAAAAGCTCTCACTATCTCAAACAGGCCATTAAAACTTTTTTTTTTATCTTTAAAGGCCATTAAAACTGTAAAAACAGGATCTACGGCGAAGAAAGCGCCTATAAAATACGAAATTCCGAAACCACACTGTTTCGCTTCTGGACTCGATCCAGATGGTTCCATTTTGGTTTAAAAACATTTTAAAATACTTAACTCACAGAAATATCTACTTTTACAGCAATTTTTGCGGCAAAATGTACCTTTTCTGAGCTGTGTCCGTTTTACCCGACCATTTTTGAAAAGTGTTATTTTCAAGCATTTTTATAGATAGCTAGAAGAACAGTCTTGATGAAGGAATTTTACTAATTCCAATGGGTTATGCGATAGCAAACAACCTTAACTGCCCATCTTCACGAAAACTGCGATGAAAATAGTATTATCTGATTTTCTATTGGGATTCTACCTTAGGGTATCCGTCTTACCCGACTTTCCCCTAGGTGATAAACGAAGAAACGTACATAAAAGCCGATTTTAAGCGAATTTCTGGGTTGGAGTTTTTCAGCGGCAATAGAAAGTTCGATGTGGACGACAAATTTAAGAAAAGAGAAGTTCGCCTCCAAATATCTCGTTTGGCAGGCCATCTGCTCTTGTGGACTGAAGAGTGAGCCTTTCGTGACAGAGGGTACAGTAAATGGTAAGATCTTCAAATCTGAGTGCCTCGAGAAGCGCCTTTTATCGTTCTTGCAGCAGCACGACGAAGCTCTGCCATTTTGGCCAGACTTGGCATCAAGTCACTATTCTAAAAGTGTCCTGGAGTGGTATGAGGTCAATTCTGTCCATTTAGTTCCAAAGGACATGAGCCCGCTAAACTGTCTGGAGCTGCGCCAGATGGAACAGTACTGGGCAAAAATGAAGCGGGAACTTCGGAAGAGTAAGAAGACATGTTAAGAAAAAGGAAAAAACTGAGAAGCTGGTACCGGATGACACTGTATAGACTTTGATGGAGGGCATTAAGCGAAAATGCGTTCAATTTAATTCTCAAGGCTCTATCGATTAACTTTTTTTTTATTGTTAAAGTAAAACTACCAACAAATTTTGGATTAATTCTAAACATTATAAGAAAATTGGCATGACATTTTTTGTGTCGCAATAATTTCGTGTTCGCCTTTTACGCCTACATCGGACCTACAGTGGTCCACTAAACTAAATTGATTGTTTTCCAAATAATGTGTAGATAAGCATTTTAATCAAGAACAGGAATTCTTATTTCTCTGATATATAATCAGTCATTGAAATACTTTTTCCGAATTTCTAAGCATGACGGAATTTCAATGAAGTCGAGTAGCAACAATAAAACTTCTTTGACAATAAACAAAATCTACCTACCAGTGGTCGGCATTAAAGCGCTCATCACTGATTTGTCTGCTTCGTTTTTGTTAGATAACTATCGTTTTCATTTATTTTTTCACCAAATTTTTGTACCAGCAGATAGACAAACGTAACCACAAGTAATCAGTCAAGGAAGAATGCTGATACATGCTTTTTTTTAAAGTGTCTGGCGTTAAATCGCTAATTAGTCCGCTACTTTTTTGTCGACAAATTTATTTTCTTACGGGATCTCAGTTGAAAAAAAAAGGATATACAAACTCTACTAGATGCAATTATTCAAGCAGGAATGCTGATAAATGTTTGAGAGTTATGAATGCGAAATTAAATTTTCAGATTTTAAACCCCGAATAAAGGGTTTTGGAAATATTAAAATTTATCAATGTATTTTTTTTTTTTGTAATTTTTTTCTATTCTTACTTGTTTTTGGCTATTAAATGAATTAATCAATGATTAAATGAAAACTGCAATTTCTTCAAAGGGGAATAACCAAACTGTGTAAAATCAAAAATGTTAAGACGATGGCCAGTAATTTTGTCCACTGAAGAAAAGCGAATGCCAGAGTATCTCGAAACGTCTACACAACTGGTAAATTTTTATTTTATTTTACATTAAAACTCACCGAAAAAACCTATAATGTCCAAAAACAAGGTAAATAGATTGATACACTGAATTCTAAGGCTCTGAGCGTTTCTATGGGAAATTTATTAAGGATAATGATTTTCGAAAATCTGACATGATTTGTTTTCAAAACTATGATGATAAAACTAAGCCCATATTCAAAGATGATGATGAAATACTAAAAAAAAAAAGAAAAACACAATTCAATCCTGGATTTCTTGTGGATTGAAAAATTGATATAGCTAAATAACCAGCATGAAAATATTTTCAGTTGACCTGATGAGTTTTGCAACTGGTATACTAAATCGTTGCATACCTATCGGGCGTATTCTTCTCCGGGAGATGTTAAAAATAAGTTCTTGATATTCGACTCAATTTATAGTAGAGATTTGTTGGTTTTATGAGCTTTAGATCTAACTTGTATTTTTTACGGAATTTTTTAAGTTTGTTATTCAAAACAAAATTTCAACAACAAAAAATATCCAACTGTTTGTGTGTTGAATTCATTGTTTTATGATCATAATCAGTGCTCGTTGAGTTATAAAAATGAAAATACCGTGAACTTGATATCACGAGTGCTATCGAGACGCCATCGTTGGGAGTGAGAAAATAAACCAAGAATTTGATTAAGTTTATATCACATATTCAAATGTCGATCGAGTTACATTGGCATAACCGAACGTAGTCGTGGCGCACCAAATCAGACATACAGCATCCTGATGCCTTGTAAAGACGAGTGAGACAGAGAGAATCAGGGACTCACGGTCTACCGACCATGGGACATAGGACTCGAAACCGTCTAGACAGAGGACAGTCCCGGGCCTAGCAGAAGCAGCAACAGCAACAGTGGCATATGTACACATAACATGAATAAATACATACATTTCACGAAAGAGCCCATCTCTTGTTTGTAGCCGCTCGTATGAATGTGATAGATAACAAGGACTTTGATAAAGAAAACTCGGTCTCAGACCATTCACAAACTCCGGCAGTCAGACAGACATAAGGCAGGAGGACGAAAGAAAACTGACCTTAATGCAATTACCAATTCAATTTTCTATCTCTCTAACTCGCTCGCTGGCTCGGTCGCTCTAAATCAGATTCAACATGTAGAACGGGGGACCTGTTCGATGCTGTGTTTGGTGTGGACCAATGCAATGCAATTATGATGCCGTCACCCTACTGGCGGGACAATCCTTGGCCGGCTCACAGATGGACCATTTCAGTGACTCCAGATTTGATTAGAGCAGTTCACAGCTCGGCAGGTCACACGTTCAACGGTTGTTAGGGAGTGTCTGATGGAACAGAATAATGCTTTGAACAGCCTGTTCGAAGCATTTCTAAGCACAAACTTGTTTGTACTGTGGAAAAATCTATCAATAGCGCTCATAGATATTTCATCACACGATTTTAACTTCTCGGGAAATCTCCGATTGGCAGATTACTTACGACCGAAATCGGCTGAACGCATGCTGTTGATCGTGAGTCCATATTTGCAAGACGGTGATGCTGTGAGGACTGAACGAGAAGTAATGGTGTGTGTGAGTGCGAAGACAAACCCAAGCGGGTCATAGACTACACAAATGGCCTGTACAAATTCGATAACTCCACGACGATTGTTTCATCTATGCTCGCCCACACACTATACAAACATTTTTTACGCAAACACAAACGATTGCTGGCGAAAACAGCAACAAAATAAACCATCTCCACCCCGGCTGGGAGGATGGTTTGTACAAAATATTTCGATCCCAACCGATTTTACTCCAACCGTTTGGGCGCTCGTTCAAGCAGTGCCATACACGATGCAAATTGTGCTCACAGCGACAACATTTCATCGAATTTCATCGCATTTGTACAAATGCTGTGTAGTCTGTGGCCTGCTTCAACACTAGAAGGATCGGCAAATGGAATATACCTATTCGGGCCGTGACCAGTCAAAATGACTGGTAAAGTGGAAATTTTTTATATCATAATATTTTTTACTTTTTTCTTTTGAAATTATATTGTTATTTATTCGATAACATTTTTGTTATAAAATGGAAAAATGTTTTCACCATGGGTGCACGGAATCACCTCATTTTGGCATAGTTGACGAATGCGTGTATGTCATAAAATGAATATTTCAAATAATTATCATAAAATTAAAACACATTATCAATCTAAGTAAAAAATCATGTTAGATGGTAATGGGTATTGACCATGGGTGCACTGTTTCACTTCAATTTTGTTTGAGTAGATATTTTCTAGCATCCATCGCTCTGAAATTTTTCAACACGTTGCCTATAAATTTTACCTGATATTGTAGGTTATGACACATATTTTTTATATTAGTTTTTTATATAGTAGAGTAATTTACCATGGGTGCACGGATTCACCGCCATTCATCCAAAATCAATTTTTTTGCATGCTAAAGGTAAAGAATAAAGACTTTTATAGATTCAAATGCAAATTTATGTTATATACGGGGTTTATCACTATGGGTGCACGGATTCACCGTGTTTTAATCAAATATTGGACTTTTTGCAAATTTTTAAAAAGCATTTTTTTAAATCTTAACTAAACCAAAGTCGAAACCAAAAATAATGAATCAACATTGTCAAATGTACACGTTGATTTTTTTCCTTAAATGTTTTTCGATTGACCAATATTGCATTTCAAATACCTATCATATCTAACTCAAAAATATTTTATGTTCAATGCAAGTTGAAACTATTTATTTCTATATAATTCACAACGGCGAATTTACAGCCACTCCTTGCACCCATGTTGAAATATCTTAGCGCCGATGTGGTCTTTCAGATGGGCTGGCGCAAGTCTGGTCTAGGTATGCCAGGTGTACTGGGTTCAATTCCCGGTATCGGCAAGAAAACTCTTGGGTTCAAACCCCATAAGTTGCCGACAGGTAAGATGTGTTTCCTCTTATAATAAGAATGTTCAATAAGAATATTCAATCAGTTGCCAGCTGGCCAGTTATATACACGGGTGCCGGAATACCTGTAAGTGAACTTGCATTGGAAATTTGTCGAACCTAATAATCTAAGAATGCATGAGAATACATACTTGGGCAGAAACTGCGGTGAATCCGTGCACCTATGGTGGATAACCAACATATATAAAATATTCCGTGCACCCATGTTGAAATATCATTCAAATTATTCAGTTTCATGGCTGATGTCTTCAAATTTAAATGAATGAGTACACAATTCATAATTATTTTACTCATTCTAGTTTAGTATAAAACATATTTATCGCCTAAAACTACTCGATTACTCGAATGGACATGTATTAAATCTAACATAACTTTTACAAATCTTGATGAAATTTCGCCGAATTTTGACAGAAAGTTCAATTATAGTTGAGCAACAAAACGGACCAAAAAACTTGGGAGTCAAGTGTTTGGCGCGCCACACAGCGGCCAATTCGAGAACTTTTTCTACAAATCTTCATGACTTCGCATCGAAAATCAATAATTTCATAACAAATGACACACTTCTGCCCACCATAAATTAACTAGGGCTCATTGTCTTGAATGTAGCTTGCAAATGAAACCAAAAGCAAAAGAAAAAAAATTATCTTGTTTGAGTTATCCCATTCGAGACCGATTGCACACCGTGTGTGCAATGGAATTTTTGTGCCTTTGTCAGAACAATCTTTCATTGTGAGTTTACTATTGCTCGAAAAAATAATATTCTTATACCAATGGAATCCTCAGATGTTAGGCAAAATGTATTGGGAAATGGTTTTGATGAAAATCAAACGACATAAAAGTTATCTAACAGTAAAGTACAATGAGTTCGAATGTCGTGAAAAGGCCTCAGTCTCGAATGGGTTATCGAGTTGTGAATTTTACCAGTCATTTAGACTGGTCACGGTCCGAGTGCCCATGGCGAAATTTTTCTCGCTTATCAAAAGAGCTAGTGAAATAAAAAATACACAGTTTTGCAGAGATTCAAAATTCATGAAAAGTCATCGAATCTGCCAAGGTTCACTTATTGGTTCGAAAGGATGTCGACGTAAATACGCCCAGGTCCATTTCTTTAAAGGTTGGAGTGGATCTCAAGCTCAATAACGCCGCTTTTTCCCCTAGAACTTGGCCCACTGGAATTCTGTTTAGAGAGTATCTTGGATCAAAAAACCCGGCCTCAGCCTCATGTGCTTGCTACAATTTTACCCGATCCTCGAGTTTAAGCCCCTTGGAGACCTCCGAGCCCTTCGACTCAGTTGCGCTGATTCCTGCCAATTGTAAACTCTACGTACGCGTGCTGCACCTGCCCCCTGATCGCAAGCGAGATGTCGCGGGAATCTGAACTCGATCTATTGAATCCCAATTCTGCGGCCAAAACCATTTCGCATATCTTCAATTACGTAATCGACCGCCACGTGCCAAAGCGCACGACTTCCGAAAAATTTGCGGACTCCCTAGACTGAAGACGACGAAGAGATGTGCCCTTAGAAACCACCATAAGCTCAAATCCTCCCAAACTAAGGATATACATATATCGAAGACTGAACTCCGCTTATAAAAAACCCAGTAAGCGTTGTTACCAAAATTTTCTTTTCTGAGTGCAACGTAACCTCAAGTCCAACCCAAATGCGTTTTCGAAGCATGTTAAAAATCAGCGGAATGAACCTGGTATTCCAACTTAAATGTTTCTAGATGGCAATACTGCGAACTCTGATTGAGGAATCAGTGCTCTCTATGCCCAAAAATTCTCGAATACCTTTGCTATTGCATCAACATCCCTAGATCATGTGGAGAGTGCTCTTAGGAACGTTTCGCCACTCGGCTTTTGCATGAGCACGATTGTAGTAGAGAGAGGATGCGGCTATATCTAAATCAGCGGCAAAGCTCAAAAACTCCCTCTCTACTGGCCCGGAAGGTATAGGTACCATCCACCTTTCTAAACCGATTAATGCCTGTTTTACTGACTCCTGTGAGACTCATCTTTCAAGCTTCTCTTGGCAGAGCCACCTACCCTTCATTATGGAAGGAAGCTTGCACATTTTCGGTTCATAAAAAGGGGGATCAGAGAGATATCAACAACTATAGATTAAGCTTGCCAGATTGCCCGGTTTTATCCGGGTTTGCCCGGATATTTGATGTAAAATTTCGAGAAAGTCCGGTCCGGCCCGGTTGCCCGGATATCGTGAAAAAAGTCCGGATTTCACAATTTTCACCAAGAAACCAAAAAAAAAAATCAAAGTTTTTGAGTAAGTTTTAGCAAAATCGATTAACGGTATGGACATTTTCAACGGTTGTTTCAAATAATTTCGCTGATTTACTTTTATAAACCTTTAAATATTTAAGTGTTCCAAAAAGATTTTGGAAGTCTGCAATTACATTAGTAAAATATTAATTTAATTTTTTTGCATTTTTTCTTTGCTTTTATATATAATAACACCTAAATTTTGCCCGGATATTGCCCGGTTTTGCCAGGTTTTTTTGAAAAAATGCCCGGAGTTGCTAGGCCCGGATAGGAGTGGAAAAAATTCTGGCAACCTTACTATAGATGAATTTCCGCTTTATGTTCAATCTCCAAACTATTCGAAATAGTCGTCATTGATCCGATTTTCTCCTACAGTAAATACTATTTTTCAATCGATCGGCCTAAACGCTCCACGACAACTAAACTGTTGACCTTCACCTCATATGTACACGAAAGTTTTGCTGCTAGGTCTCAAACTGACGTCATTTATACTTTTACTTGGCTGGTTCCGCAGTTTCTTAACTGGACGTTTTAAATAAACAGTTCGAACTGGAGACTCTGTCTGTTGCCAGTTCTTTGCCTCCTCCGGTGTGCTCCATGGTAATCACCTAAGACCAATTACCTTCTTAATATATTTTAACAATGTGCTCTCACTCCTAGACGGCCCGATACTTTGTTATCCTGTTTTCATACAGTTCTACACCATAAACGGTCAGGACGACATTGATTTCCTGCAAAACCAGTTCAATCTATTCGCACAGTGGTGCGACATCAACAGCCTGCATCTGAATCGCAGTAAATGTGCAGTCATCAGTTTCTCACGAAGCCTGTTTGGGCGGGGTACTTCCGATCTAGGCGTAATACTCGACCGTAAGCTTGAATTCAAAACACATACAAACTACTTCGTCGATAAAGCTTCTAGAAGCCTAGGATTTTTATTTCGTTGAGTCAAGGACTTCAACGACGTGTACTGCCTGGAGAGCCTGTATTGAAGCATAGTTCGATCCATCCTCGAATACGCATCAGTTGCCTGGTATCCCTACTATCAGAACGGTACCGATCGGCTCGAGGATAACCAGCTGCGCCTTTTGTGTTATGCCCTCAGACACCTAAACAGGCCAGACCCGTGTCACCTGTCAAGCTACGAACATCGATGTCGTCTCATACATATGGGCTGTCCTACGCTACTAAAGGATCCCATGGACTGAGAACCCAGGACCTTTAACTGTATGTTCCCATTTGATTGACCAACTACGGAGAAAATAGTGCTTTTATCGGTGTTATGAAAACGTTCAACCGCTTTTCCGAGCTCTTCGACTTTGACGTATCGAGGGATGTTCTCCGAAGAAAAGTTATAAGTTTATCGAGAAATCGTTAGATAGATGTAAATTTTGTGTAACTTAAATTTTAAGTCTTCATTTGGACCTCTACTTGGTCTGTGATCGAATAAATTAATAACAATAGTTCGGATTTTAAAAGCATGGCGGAATTTCAATAACGACGAGTAGCGACAATCAAACTCTTTTCACAATATACAAAATCCACCTACAATTGAGAGTTAGGAATGCGAAATTGAATTTTCAGATTTTAAACCCCAACCCGACCCGACCGGATACAGTAGTTTTTCGCTTTTATTACTGTTAGATTTTATCAATACTCGCCACATTTAGGCTCGATTTTATTACAGTTATTGTTTCAATTTTATCACGCTTTTTTGAAAATCATTCAGAAACCATTTCCAGGACCTTAATTTTCTTTCAAAAGCGTAAAGCGTCTTTGTTCATGATATTTTTTTATGGTTTATGTTATGTTATAAAAGTATTCAATAATATGAAAATGTCATTGAACTGCTGTATAGTTTCTAAAATCGTGATTTGCAATTTGAAAACATTTATTACAAATGTTGACTGAAGTATTTTAACGTCACGCAAACGCTAGTGTTGATATTTGTGCTTGACGAGCCGCTCTAAAAAAGGTCACTTTTTGGTTATGCGAATCATATAAAAATGTGGGTTAATTTAGCGTTTTTGAAAAGAGATAAGTGTCTCTGATTTTTTTTTTAATTTGCTTATTTGAAAGGGTGGCGTGCGCAATCTCGATTGGGCAGCCTTTAGTACCTTCTGAATGGACAATTTTGGATTACCAAAATGAAATTTTGCCTTAAATATGTTAAAAGGACTAAGATTTCTGATTTTCTAAATATGAAAAAGAAAGGATTATCTGCCCATGAGGCAAAATTCGAGAAACACACTTTTATAGTGCGAGTTGAGCATTTTTTAAAACATTGCACGAAAAGGTAATCTTGGTAAACTGCTGCTATTCGCAAGACTGTCCCATATGCATTTTCGTAATTTTTCAGTTTTTCTCTAAAATCGTTCAAATACAGTTAGTTTTTCAATTTAGACTAAAAACTTTCATAACTATGTTCTCAACATATATGAAAAAAATACCAAGTCATGTCTGTCCCATATGAAATATACCCGCAAAGCTGTCCCATATGTCTATTTTTACAGAATGCTTTGGAATTGCTCCTCTAATGTATGTTAATTTTACAAATATTCATACAATTTGTGTGACAAAATAAGCATTAAGTAAAGGTAAAAGGTAAATTTCAAGAGATAATTTTTTGATGCAGTTTTCTTTAAAATCTTTTTCAAAGTGGACAGAACAGATAACGATTGCTAAATTCCCATAAAAACTAAATAACTAACTTGAATAAGATGTACACTATCAAATTGATACTCTACATGTTTTTATTTCAATAAAAAAAATCTCAAAATTACTATAGACAAGAATAACTTGAACTGAAATTGATCCTTTGTGTTTAGTTATCTTTGATAACTATATCTGATGATCAAAATTTATTGATACAAAACGTTTCCACTACTGAAAACATTGATTATAATTTAAATGGCATGAAAACATTATAAATTATTTGCTAAAAACGATAAAAATGCATTTTCCATTTAAATTTTAGTTTCGCCAAATTCACGGTTCCGCCAAATTTTTTTTTTGACCGTGATAAAATCGAAAAACTACTGTATATTAAAACAATATCAATGTATTTTTTGTAATTTTTTTTTTCAATACCAACTTATTTTTTGCTATTAAACACCAAAGAAGCACACGTTAAAAGCTTCAAGATCACCTCGAAATGTTGATTCAGTTTGATTTTCAATCATTTCGTGAAAACCAAAAAAAAAAAGAAAAGCACAATCTCACAAATTCCTGCCCAAGATAACGTCGTCTGATGATGGGTCGACGAAGATGGATGCAGAAATGGTTTGGCAAAGCACTCAAGTGGTTTGTTTGCCCTCATGCAAATTTCGGAAAAGCGTCTTCGGAGTATGACCAGAATTTTAATGAGAAAATGAAAGAGGAATTTGACTGCCCGACGACGACCCGGGGGTTGCTAGTAATAAATATCGATCCCGAAGAAAAGGACTCTTCCACCCCCATTCTTATCAAATGAGGGGAAAAATGAAAGATTGCAAAACGATTTGTTGTACATTAGTCTTGTGACAGCGATAAGAATTGGAAAACGATACAATCAAATGTTTCCATTGACATCCATCAACGAGTTGGTCATTTTAAACAAACAGAAATAAAATAATTTCAAACGGTACAAATGAAATTGTGAATTTTTTAGTTGGGTTTTCAAGTGTTTCGGTGCTCACAAAAATCAATAACACAGCAATGTCAGCATAAAAAAAGAGATAAAATTTACATAAAAGAGCATCAAACATGGAAAATAGCCAACAGCAGCAAAGTCAAAACTCAAAGTTAAATCGACTCCTTCTTGGTGTCATCCTTTTCTTATGCAACCAGCAGACAGACGTGACACTTTTAATCTGGTGGGCGAAGGAAAGTGAAAGTTCCATTGCTTCGGGCCAATTTCGGAAAAGACGAGGTCTGAAGCAAACTCGATTAGGTGAAGGAATTTGAATTTATTATTTATTTATTTCGACCGCTGCTGTCTGGTGGTGGTGGGGCGTTTGAAATTCGATAACAGAAGAGGGCTGTAGGAGTAACAAAAATTCTGTATAATAGAATAGCAAAATTCCTTGCGTCAAATGAGCTTTTGGATTCCATTTATAATTCTTGTTTTTTTTTTCAAGTTTTCCAACT
Organism: Uranotaenia lowii; assembly: GCF_029784155.1. Lineage (NCBI taxonomy): Eukaryota > Metazoa > Arthropoda > Insecta > Diptera > Culicidae > Uranotaenia > Uranotaenia lowii. Next base: position 113,158,135 of record NC_073693.1, read on the forward strand.
GTTTGATCAAGTCGTCAGTATGAATTAGATATCCAAATTTTAGTCGAAATCTTTCAGATAGTCTAAAATTGTATCACATGCTTTAGTTGAAGATCTATATAACAATTATGATTTAAAAATACCCGAATATTCAATAAGATTCAGAATGGACTGTGATTCAAAATCTGACTGAGCTTATTAATGAGTTCCAGACACTATCTTCTGGATTTGGTATTTGATATTATTGAACTAGCATAGATTCTAAATAAGCTTTAACCCTGTTTTAAATGTAAAATACTATGGTCAAATATTACATTCTGTTTTGTAATTTAAAATTGAACATTATTCATCAGAATTGGACGTCATGTACGTCATGTTGATCTTATATGGTTGATAAATATAAAAATTTAACATTTGAAAAAATGCCAAGTTCTACTTTTCTCTGTTTATGTAAAAATTATTTCTTCTTCTACAAATTGTTGTTTGGGCCCCAAAAAAAACAATCTGACATGGATATACAAAAATTTATATTCAATAATTTACCAAAAAACTTTGTGCTGTTTGGTTACCTAACAATTCAAATACGTACTAAACTTAAAAGTTTTGTTTTTGTTTCACATATTTTGATTACACAAAACCAACTTTTGATGCGCTTTTTTGTTTAAATGTTAGTTTTGGGAGTGATATTCAAGTGGAAGTGGTGTTTTTTTTTGAAATTTTTTCAATACACCCAGAAGTGTTGAAAATAATATTCACTCCTGTCCATACCTCTGTGAAGAAAAAATTCCTCGTAAAAACTTTGTTAAATGTGAAAAATTGTTTATGTTTAGGCCACAAATACAGTTTTGGTTGAATTTTTGAATCCTAGGAAATAAGCGAGACGAAAGTGGCTGATGTTGAGCCGTGAATCGACATAGAAAAGGTATCAATTTTTTTTAAAGAAAGCAATTTTAAGTAAAACTATTTTATTCAAGATTCTCATCATTTTTTTCAGTCCGAAACTCATTTGCAAATGATTGACCATATTTTCCGGCTGAGCAAGGTCAGCTCTCAGCAAAGAAAAGTCATTCCGTAAAGTACTTATTGATCTTCGGCAAGCCAAACTTACCTTAACAACTTTACAGAACTGTCTAGACTTATTTTTCCCCATGATTAATCGCCGGTTATGATTTGGCAGTTCAGTCATAATCCTTTCATAGGTCGTTAGTTTTTTGCTTGACCGCCCAAACATCAAAAGTAATCATTTTCCTTTTGCCAAGTTGTTTTATGGCGTCGCCATCGTCGTCGTCCCGGACTTTTTGGGGTTGAATTGGCCCGAGACCGGTACACCTCCACATAATCCCGGGACATAACTTTTTGGGGTTTTCTATTCCCTAGCCCAGGTTGGTTGGTTTGGCCTGGCCGGGTTTTTACTATCGTCGTCGTCCTCGTCGTCTGCTCGTAGATACAATAATGATCCGACGAAAACGAAAAACGACACAAATACGCAAGGTATAAGAAGGTTAACCTTCAACTCGTTGCAACATTGCGTCTCATCACTTTCATCAGACGTCATTCGGTTTTTCCTCAAGCCGCCACACCTTGGAAGCATAGCGAGGAGAGTGTTTTGCTATGTACTCAGCTATACCTAATCTACCAGATGGAAGGTCACATCGAGAATCGAGACTGCACATCAACCCCTTTCGATTGCCTTCCGACTGCCAACTACCCCAGAAAGGTAGGTACTAAAAGTATGACGAGTCCCGTTTTCCGGCCCCTACAGAGCTGGATTTTAGGAAAGTGCTGGTGCAAATCATCCCAATCGTTCTAATAGTCATCTGGTCTAACGAGCTTTATCCGGAAATAGAACATTTCAACAATTCTAGTTATCCTATAATTTTCCAGGCGTTTACGATACACATCCTACAGGGACGAAAGAGAAATAAAAACAGTGAATACCCGCTTTATCAAGCACCGATTTTGTCTACACCCGATTTTATCACCTTTTTCGACCCGATTTTGTCTCCGGTTATTAATATTTCTAAGCATAAAAAAGATACCATGATACCATGATACCAATTGAACTCATTCTGATGCATGTATAACATATCTTACATAAATATCATTATTTTCAAGATAAAATGTTCCTGTTTGTTACAATAAACTTGTGTATTTTATTCCAGTTTAAATAATATGAAAGTTAGTTAAATTCAATGAAAATAATTATATATCGATATTACCAGGGCCGGATATAGCCATCGGGGTGGCCGGGTCAATTTTTCTTAAGGGTTCCTTTGATTTTTTCCTTTATATGTCTTCCCAATTTCAATACATAATATTTGAAACATATAAAGGAACTGAGAAGAAGTTAAGTGAATTACCCTCAAACAACCATTTTCTATGTCTCCTTAGAAGGTAGTATCTGATATCTTCAAACAATAATTGTTAATACATCACGGGCAAACATTTGAGAAGGGTTGATAAACCACCTTATCAAAAATGAAAACTTTGATAACCTATCTAATGCAAAATTCTCTTCGTATTTTGTTCAATGACTCAATCACCAACATTAATTTTCTGTTTTAGAAATATTCAAAAATAGATATTAACATGTTTTTCATTCCATCATTGTTCGCTTGGTTTGTGTTTCGTCGAAAGCGAATGAATCCTCCTCGTTTTAGCAATTGGGTGGTTACATAACTAAGCAAAGATAAACAAAAAAAATAAAAAAAGAAATTCCTAAATAAATAATTTTGAAATTTTAAAAAATTAATGAATGTAATTAAATCAAAACCATTCAAGTTTTCCATTCCATTCAAAAGAAAAAGCAAAAAAAAAATGAGATATATTGAGGAATGGTATTTTTTATATAAAAATAGAGCAAACAACATTTTCTTTTTATCATTCTCAATAAATTTAGAATAGGTAATTTAAATAAAAATTAATATCTGAACAAAATTTAATATTAAATTAAAAAAAAGTAATCTGGAACAAGTGAAAATTTAATTAAATAACCTGATTTTTATACAAAAATACCCATAAAGTTCATCTCTTTAAACATTGAAATGTTAAGAATAATTGGTTTCATTTACGCCGATCCGTTCTGGGTAAGAGCGTTTTATTAATATTCAAACCATTTTCATCGGATTGATAGTTCAGATACTCGATAACGAGTTGATTCAAATTCAAATACAATATTAAAATTGAGACTATCATTTACATTTATCGTTGAGTCAAGGCAAGTTGGTAAGTCAAGTCTATTTTCAAATTTAAACGCGTTTACATTTTCTTCATAATTGCGTCCATTCAATGAAATTATCGTTGGTCTAATTTAGAGATAGAAAAAATTTATCATCTTTATGAAAATTTAGCTAAAACCAAAAAACTTAGACAGAACACGATGAAACTTATTACATTTATTAGTATTTAAATTCTTTTGATTCTGTAAAAAAAAAATTAAAAATAAAATGCATCGTTTGGACATTCTTAATTCTTGATAGGGGAGGAGCGGGCTATATGCGCCTATTGAGCAGAATACTGATTTAATTCTTTATTTCATCGAATATGTTTACAAAAACTATATACACACGAGCAGACATCTTTTTTTTTCCTTGGAGTAATTTTGATGTTGAAATCTCCTTCAGTTTTTGAGAAATTGATTTTATTATAACTTTTGTCAAAATTGCCGAACCTCAAACCGTGCGGGCTAAAAGCGCCTATTTATGTTTTAGGCAAAATTTCTGTTTTTTTTGGCGATATTTCCGTATAATTTCATTGGAAATGCTAGAAACCGATAACTTTCATACGACAAAGCTGAAGATTTATAAAAATCTATTTCTTTTATAATTTTATTGAATAAAACAAAAGTTAGGGTTGCCATATCATGGAGGCAATTCATCCATAAGAAAAACTTTATCAAATCTGTTCAAAGATCTTCAATTCTCTCTAAAGGTGTTAATTAGAGCTTAAACTCGAAATCTATATATATAAAAATGAATTTCTGTCTGTCTGTCTGTCTGTCTGTCTGTCTGTTCCCTATAGACTCGGAAACTACTGAACCGATTTGCGTGAAACTTGGCAGGTGGTGGTATTGGAGGCAGGGGAAGGTTCCTATTATGGTTTGAGACCCCTCCCTCTCTCATGAAGGGAGGGAGGGGGCTCCCAAACAAAAGACAATTTTTTGCATAAGTCGAGAACCCATCAAGCAAATGGTATCAAATTTGGCATGGGGTGATATTTGGGAACGAGAAATATTTCTATGAATATTTGGTACCCCTCCCTCTTCTCAGTGGGATGATAGGAAGGGGGGAGGGGGGCTACCTTACATTTTTTCATATAACTCGAAAACTAATCAAGCTAATGGAACAAAATTTGGCATAGGAGGGTAGTGGAATACGAAAAATGGTTCTATGATTATTTCAAACCCCTCCCTCCTTCCATTGGAGATACAGGAAGAGGGGGGGGGCCTTTAACCACTTTTTTATTGCATAGCTTGAAAACTATTCGAGCAAATGAAACCAAATTTGGCTAGGAAGGGTATATGGGTACGATAAACAGTTCTATGAATATTTAGTACCCCTCCCTCCTTCCAGTGAGGACATAGAAAGGGGGGGGAGGGTGCTCCTTTACAATTTTTAGCATAACTGGATAAATAATCAAGCAAATGGCACCCAATTTGACGTGGGAAGGTATATGATAACGATAAATGTTTCTATAATATTTTGAGAACCTTTCGTCCTTCAAGTCGGAAAATCTTAAGGGGGGAGGGTCCTCCCATATATTTTTTACATCCCTCGGGAACTTACTAAGCATATGGAATGAAATTTGGGTTGAGAGGGTATTTGAGCACAGGGAAGGTTTATGTGAATATTTGATACTACTGCCTCCTTCCAGTGGGGTGATATGAAGGAGAGGGGGAGGGGGGGGGGGCTCCTTTACAATTATTCGCATTACTCGAGAACTAATCAAGCAAATGGAAACAACTTTGGCATGGGAAAGCTTTGGCATGAATACGTAAAATGGTTATTAGCTTATTTGAGACTTCTTTCTCCTTCAATTGAGAATGCAGTTAGGGAAGACGGAAGCTCATATATGTATGATTGTTTTGCATAAACCAAAAACTTATCTAACAAATGGAACAATCATTCAATTTAGCAACTGGGGAAGAATTTGGCATAGGAGTGTATTTGAATACACGGAATGTTTAATCTTGATCCTGTTCTTCCAGGTAGGGGATAAGTAGGAAGAGCGGCTCCGATACAAATTTTATAGCATAACTCGACAACTTATAAATCAATCGAAACCAAATTTGGCATGAGAGGGTATTCGAGCTCAAGATATGTTTTTTTCGGTAGTTTAGCATCACTACCACAAATCAGTGGAACGATAAAGAGGGAAAAGAGGGCATTGATAAAATTTGTTTAATATTTCTAAAACTTATCGAGAAAATAGAATTAAATTATCATGGGAGCAAATTTGTTTACAAGCAATGTTTCTTCGATGGTTTGAAAACCCCTTCTCTTGCCAGAGGGGAGATATACAGTAGGGAGAGGGACACCATTTTTTTGAATAACTCGAGAACTTATCGAGAACGGGGCCATATATGACGTGGGATCGTATTTGTATACAAGAAGTGTTTTTCTGATGTTATGAGACCCACCTTCTTTCAATTAGGGATATAGGAATGGGGGTAATTCGTATGATAATTCGAGAACGAATAGGTAAAATAAATGTCCCATGATGTTATTTTGTTACTGAAAATGCTCACATGATAGTTTGACAAAGTTTCATATTTATAAAAAAAAATATTTTGGCATAAGTTATAAACTTTTTAAGCAAAGAAATTCAGAGTCATAAAAAGGATTAAAACACGGATTTAAAAAAAATTAAGATTTCAAAATAAAAAATTTGCAAATTCATTTTGAAAAAAAATTTAATGATATTGAAATTGAACTTAAAATTTTGTGCAAATAAATAACAAGTTAAATAACTAGGTACCACAAGTTTCAAAAATTTTTGAAGGTGTAGCAAAGCACACCGGGTCAGCTAGTTTTAATGATAAAAATTAGAAATTTATTCTATTTAACCCGTTATTTTAGCATAGCGGCATTTTACAAACATGATGGGGGCATACAAAAACACTTTCTTATTCCACTTTCTAATCATTATGAAACCATCATAAAAGCTTAAACTTGTTTTACTTCTAAGGTTCATTTCAATTTTACACAAAAACCACCCAGCTTTTTGTTTTGAGCTTATTTACGGATAATTTTTAAAAGTCGAAATATTACATCAAAAAGTATCAAAACCTTGTATGAACCTTGTCAGCCATTTTGTCAAACGGCCGTAGGGTCATTTAACTCGATAGGCCCATTTAGGAAACCTTTCCCCTACTATCTGGTGGAAGAATGTATAAAAATTTTAACCAATGGCAAGTAGTTATTTCATATCAATTAAGTTTGCTTGTTTAGAGGAATATTTACGTGGAATTAATTGTTTAAAAATTAAAAAAAAAACAAGCGCAATTTTAAAATATTCAGCAGGAGCGAAAGAATTACAGTTAAAAATTATATAAAGAAAACATAAAATGAAAAATGCACTAACTATTCAAATAATTTTGTAAGCGGTCTTTACCGTTAACAACAATAACCTTGCTATGAAAATACTTGGAATAATAACGAAGAATGAAATAATATTATTTTTAATAAGCTTTGACTTAACCACCAAAGCAAATATTTTTGGTTATCTGTCTTGTAAGTAAATGTATAATTACTAAGAAGCAATATTATAATGAATATTTGAGGAAAACTTGGGCGCAAATGTACCAAAACAGTTATTTGAAAATAATAATTAGCAAATTAACTCAAAACTAAGCTAATTTTTTTTGTTTATATTGAAGAACAGAATAAAAGTGATTTTTTTTAAATTATTCTCGATTCCCAATAAGTGTTTTATTTTTTTTATTTACATATGGTTTCATTAAGGCATTTTACTTATAAAGTATTTATATGTCGGGAGTGTTTTTCTTAACTTTGGGTTAGTAAAAGGGGGGAATAAAAGTTAATGTTATTTTAAAAATAATAGGTAAAGAATAGGGGATCAGAGCACTGTTGGAAATGAAATATAACAAAAAAAAATGGAAATAACAAAAACCAAACATCTTAACTTTAAAAAAATTAAGAAAAAACAAAGAAAGTTGAAAAAAGCATAGATATTTGAACCAAATAAAAAGGAAAAATTACAAACTATATGATTTAAAAGACATAAAGATACAAGCATCGTTACAGAATTCGGAAAATTTTATAATCTAAATTATAAATGTATCATGGGCGGTCGGGCAGATTTGTAGATTTAGGTCTCATTCAATATTATCAAAATAAAAAATTCCATGAAAAGATATAATTTAATTTGAAAATGTTTGAGTACAAGTTAATAAATTATAAAAAAAAATACTAGAACAATACGGAATGAGCGTATAATAAAAATTAAAGAACATGGTGTAAGTTGAAATGTTTTGATAAAACATTCAGAAGTCTTCTTAATTTAATAGATTACTGTTACCGTAAAACATAGTTGCCCTATTATGTGATACGTAATGAGAAAAAAATTTCACTATAAGATTTCATTATAAGAAATAAGTCTTATCTTCACTAATTCATCATCTTTTTTTTGTTTTAAGTTAATTATACGAAAATTGTGTAGAAATACCCCCATTCGATTAATAACTCATTCGATAATAGCATTAAAATATTGACCGTAGGAAAGAGTAAACAATTTGTCAAGTAAGAAATACCAATAATAATTACTGAATATAAATTACGATCAAAATGCAAGGTAGTATATCATCGTTTATTTTAATTCGAATTTACAAACATATGAACAAAATAATTGATTTTTTTATTTCCAAGGAGAATCGTATTTGAAGAACCAATGGAAATGACAACTTCAGCTGGTTTTGTTCCTTATGGCTCATATTACGACGGAAGACTTTCAAAAGCCTGAAAATAGATTTGAAATATGTTTTGAAAATAATTTATAGAAGAATAGGGGAGGAGAGTATTGTAGGGAACACGAGAAAATATTATATAAAAATGTATATATGTAGGTCTGAAGTTAAAGGGTTCAAATTAAATTATTAAATATTAGGACTAAACATCTAGAATTAAATAACAGCTAACTGAAACTGGTAAGAATTAGGTATAATCAGAATAAAATGGATATGAATGTGGTACATAAAGAAATTCGGAATAAGTCAAGCTGAAGGGGAGAAGAAATAGCAATAAATTTGCGACAGAAAATTTAATTGTCCAATCATAGTTTGCTTCGAAAATAAAAATCAGATTTTGAATATTTGTCAACGGCAACGCAAGTGTTTCATTTAACGAGAGGAATTTAGAGAGTGATCGTAAAAAAGGAAATTAGGTCCAAAATCACAACAAAGTTTATAGCTGTTATTTTATTTCTGAAGAAATCGAAAAATGACCCGGCACTGCACAAGAAAATTTTTAAAAAATAACATGCCACACATACCACGTTTAAAAGTATATAACAAGAATGTTTATCATAAATCGGAACAATACTTTAATTTACATCGATCAGCTATATGTAACACAAAAATGAATAGAGAGCGATATTCCAAATATTTGCTGTAAAAACCATGCAAATCCGTATGAGTGTTTTTTTTTTGCTGGTGGTCACCCAGAGTCATATTAAGGTTTTCTTCTTCCTCATATGATTTTCACCTCCATATTATACAACGTAGTGATTTCATTACTTTTGCATACACAAATGAGTCAGGGAAACGTTTTTTTCGACAACAAGTTTTTGAGAAAATCTTACAAGTTTTCTTCCAGGACAACTAAGAAGTGTAATTGAAAAAATGTTACACTTTATCTTGTGAGTAACTTGTAAATGCATGGAAGGAAATTGATAAAAAAGCAGTAAAGCTTCTTAGTAATTTAATTTATATGTAATTTTTGTGACAATCTGTCAAGTCGTTTTTGAAATAGAGTTCAATTCAGCGGCTCATAGATAAAATTTTTTGGACAGGATCGAGAAAAGTCACAGTGGAAGACCCAAAATCAGCTGGAAATCAACAATTCTTCATAAATTCATGAAGTATTTTTTAAAGGAGTCTCAACAGTCTAACATTGAGCTATAATTTTATTAAAAGTTGAGATGATTGAAATTTGAGAGGTTTTATCAAGTGTTATTTGAAAATTGCGGGAAGTGATATAAAAGATAAATTTTTCTAATTGGTCCGCCTAGTGAACTAATAAAAAAAAGCTTGACTCAACTTTTATGAAATAAAAAAGCTGCCCATCGGTAAAATTAACCAAATACGGTGGTAAAATCATGCGCAAAATATTTAGACCGCTAGCGAGAAGAAATTTAGAAAAAAATCGTAATGGATAGCTAAACGAACTCTTTAGCCTGGCAGTTTTTCAGCCAAGAGCCTTTTCGTTGACAAATCTCGTCTGGGTGTTCCGGAGATAAACAAGGAAAAAAAATAAAAAATTGCTGTCCCATTCTTAAGGAAGCTTATCATCTGTTGAAGCTGCAATTCATTCGGTGTTCATAACGATTGACACGATGAAAAGCTAAATATACAAAGAAGGCTGCCTCCAAATGCAACCTTTTCCTCTGCATAGCACTTAAATACCTCCCACAAAGTTTATACTAGGGATGTACCGAATAGTGGTATTCGGCGATTTGAATTTGAGCGTACACTAACGAAAAAAGTGATGAAACTTTATTCGGACGGCATCCCATTTTTCAAGACACCACTAGAATGCACAATCAAAGGTGAAATACAGGAGCTGTAGACGCCTCAATATGTACAAAAAAGTGAGCATCTTCTTGGCTGGACTGCAGATCATATCGAAAAACACCTCTGGTCAAATCTCTGAAAAAAATCACAGTGTAATACTTCCATTTCTGTCGCCAGATGTCTGATGTTAATTGAATTAATTGTTTTTCAGTGCCAAAAGACATACCCCTGTTAAACAGCTATTTTTTTTTTTGCCTTATTAGATACGAAGTTACGGTATTGAACAAAGTTGTTCAGCGAAAAATTTTAGTTAAGGAATTTATAAATTGACATAAATGGTTATGGTAAACGGGCTCGGTTCCACAGAAGAAACAAAAATGATGTTGGTTTTTCAGTACAAAGTTTTCTATTTTCCCATTCAAGCCTAAAAGTTCAAATTTACTCATGTAAACGTTACTTACTTAAAAATTCTGCAAAAAATCATGGTTGATGTTGCAGAACTAAATATTGAAATAGGAATCTTGAACATCCCTAACACAAAAATTCAAATAATGTAAATAGTTTCTAGATACGCTAAATCTCACTTCAATGACTCTCCCAATTGTTGTACTACTCAATCAATGATGAGAAGCTATCATCAAAATTGGGCGCTTCCCGCAAAGAAGCTTGGACAATGATTGTACCGTAAAACGGGGTAACATTGATCACCGGGGTAGCTTTGATCAACATGAAATTGTGCCAAATAATCATCAATAACTAAGTCTATAGTTTGAATTTTTGAAAACTATTTTCTACGTTTGAAAGCCTATTAATTGAGTATCAAATAGGCAAAATTTAGTTTGTATTTGAAATTTGTTTTCTGCTGGTAAAAATGTTATTTCAAAATCTTAAAATTTCTATCTTTTCCAAGGCTCGCAAACAAACAGCTCTCCTGATGATACCAAAAAGCATTTAGAAGCAAACGAGTTGTTAAGTGTGAAAGAACAACTTTTTTTCTTTGTATTTGTGTAGTTGTAGTGCTATTTTTAAAGGCATTTAGTGATAAACTTTTTATATTTAAAAATAAAGGACGTTTTCCAAAAGTAAGCCCGTATTGGAAAAATGGCTATGAACCCTATCAAATGGTTAACTTTGAAGAAAAAATGAAAATGGTAATAGTGGGTGAGCCAAGAAGAACGTGTGAAGGTAAAATTTAATTTGTATTTTGAAGCTAAAACTATTTAGCAATTGTTATAACTTTTGCCCCTAAATGTATGCAGCATCAGTGTTCTTTTTTCGATTATAAATGTTTTTAAAAGAAAACGTTAAAAACTAGGTCAAATTGATGAACAAGCATTTAAAATTTTATTATTATGGTTTTTTGTATTCTTTATGATCAAGAAAACTCGATAAAACCGTCAAAATAGAGACTGATCAATGTCACCCCAAAGCATCAAATTCTGAACAGAGACTAAATCGATTTTTAAATCAAATTTAAAGAAGTCTAATAAATTTCTGCAACCATGTTTTACGTTCATAGGAGCCCAGTACTGGTTTTAAAAATATTAAACATGCCACATTCCCCTTAACAGAAAAAATAATCGAAAAATATTGAAAAAGTGATCAATCTTACCCCGGATAACGGTACTATATTTAGTCTTGGTCACCACTTGAACGAATAAACGTCGACTCAGACAAGTCATCGTCTTTCACTCCAGAAAACCACATTTTTATTTCGAGTGAAACTATCACACATTACCGCAAATTATCGTGCAAGTTTTTTAACAATTCTAAGATTCTGTAAAGTCAATCGGATTCATCGACGTCCCTGCAGTTGCTAGTCCGGTTTGGCTACAGTTGAGTTTCAAACCAAAACAAAGTTTTTTAGCCCCCAGGAATTGAGCAATTCAAAAATGACCCCAAATCGACTCAGTCTATTAAAGTATATCTGCTTTTATATACAGTGACCGAAACAATTAAAAATCCACTTATTGTTTCTTAATCTTAAAATGACGATATTTTTAGTTTCCCCAAATTTGTAACATATCAATGGTGTTTGGTGTGGTTTAATGAGCATCCTTCTTAAAGTGCCCATTGAGCTCTTTTTTCACTGCCATTGAAAAAAAGAACCTAAGAGTTTTGGCAAAGTATGCAAAAATCTATGAGGCTTGGAATTATCCTTAATTTATTTTTAAAAATTTATATTTGGATCCCTATTTTGGGATCCCTTTTTTGGGTAGAGTTGCGAATTTTTTTTATTCATTTGCAATGTGGCCTTTCAGTTCTAAGATTCTAAACGCTGATCCTAAATCTGATGATTTCCATTGAAGCCTAAAATATGATTTAATATATTAAAATTTAAAACCCTGGATAAAGATAAACATTTTTTTGATCATGTGACCGAATTTGGATGATAGAAATGTATGAATTGACTTTTAACACAATTCAATTTTCAATTCAGAAATCTAAGTTATAGGGATCCCCAAATACTCAGTCCGACACTGAAACCCGGCTGAAAGCAGCGTGACAGGACAGGACAGCACAGAGGGCGAGCTGCAGCCAGCCAGCCAGCCAGCCGAAGAGAAGAATCCTCCACGCCACGCAATAACCAAACCAGACGTCCAATTTCACCCTTCACAGGAACCGAAAGAGCGCGCACAAGAGTTTCCGTTTCAATTTCCCGACTAATGCTCTTTGCCTGTGTCGGTTGTTGTTGTTGCTCTTCTTGTTTCCCGTTTCCATTCGTTCGTTAGCGTGGTCTGGCTCTGGTCTCTCGCTGGCTTCGTCCTCCCTCATCGATGCTGCTGGACCAGTTCCTGTCTTCTGTCTCGCCCAAGGGCAAATGGGTTTGCGTGTGTCTGCGAAACTACCCCATATCGGAATTTACCTGTGATTTTAACATTTCCACTCACTTTCAAGGTCGTCTCAATCATTTTTCATGTCTGGGGAGGTAAGCGGTCTATGTACGGGAAAATGTGTGGCGTTAGGGCGTGTTAAATTTATTCAACGCTCTGGTGAGGGGATTGTGTTTGTGACAAGTTAATGTTGATAATACTGTACTCATCATAGAAGGACCAGTTTATGTTTAGGAAGAAGATAGGAATCACATTAAATGCAATGAATATCATTGAAGCGATGATACATCTAAAATTCATGACATTGATTAAATGCGGCTAAAATATTTGATTGGAGTTCTCCAAATCAATCGACTTTTAAAAGATCTTATGCTCTTCAGGCTTGGATTGGATTTCGAAAATTTCCTACTATTTCATTAAAACCTTTTTTTTTTTTATTACCGTTTTGTCAATTGTGTCAATTGAGTCAATTTCTTCGTTTATATCAGTTATATCAGTTTTGTGAATAAATCATTTATATCAATTTTGTCATGTATGTCATTTTTGTGCAAATTTGTTAGTTTTATCTACTTTGTCAATAAACTTGTCAATTTTGAAAAATTACGTCAAGCTTGCCAATTAAGAAAATTTTTTCAATTTTGTTATTTTTGAAAATTTTATCATTTCGATATTATGTCATTTTTGTCATTTGTGATTTTTATGTCAATTTTAGTCATTTTTATATTATTTTTTTATCTTGCTCATTTTTTCAATTTTCGTCTTTTGTGTTATTTTTGTCAATTTTCAATATTTCCAAAGGAGTTGGCCATGAGACAAAAAATTTATTGATTGTGCTAATGACAATTCCGCGTAAATTAACTCGCTATGTCTATTTCGGAAATGAAATTTTAAAATTTTAAAACGCAAAATCGGACAATGTGAACAATGCGAACAGGAAGATTTGAAATAGTGTCGTCAAAAAAGTGCAACTGTTTGTCATCAAATTGGACAATGGCGCTACCGTAAAACGGGGTAGCATTGATCACCGGGGTAGCTTTGATCAACATGAATAATTTCCACATAATCATCAACTAAGTCTAAAGTTAAAAAATCTTTGAAATTTTATCTGAGTTTAAAAACCTAGAAGTGGAGTTTCATATTGGGGAAATGTTGGTTGGTTTTTGAAATTTTCATATGTAAGTTGAAATCAAGGTGTGTATATAAAGCTGAGCAAAAAATTAACAAACTCATTGAGAGCCCCGCTCACTCCTCACCGAAAGTCGGAGAACCTAGTGTATCAAAAAACCTTGAGTTGAAATGTTATTTCAAAATCTTGAAATATCTCTTTATTTCGAAGGCTCGCAAACAAACACTCTTCCTGATGAAATCAAACCGTTTAGAAGCAGTAGGTTGAAAACTACGTGACAATTGAACTTTCATCCTTAGTAGATTAATAGTGTTGGTGTAGCTTTTGTTTTATTTTGAGGTAGATTTTTGATATTCAAAAAATAAGGATGCCCGATCAGGAGAGCATATCAAAGTAATAACTCAAACGTATCTCACCAAGATATTTACATCTGATTCAGTTATAATTAAGTACTCTAAATTTTCGATTTTAAGTTTCTCCAATCTGAATTATATCTTATTCTGATTGACAGACTTGAATGGGGTTGAGCTAATTTTGAATGATAAAGATTTTTTTCGAATTGTCCTAAAATAAAATGATTACCGTAAACTGGGGGAACTTTGATCACTTTTTTCATTCATTTTTTAATAATTTGGAAGGGTTTAATTTTTTGTTACACCTTAAAGTTTTAAAACACTTACTGAGGTGAGGAGTATTAAACATGATCATTGATTACAGTTAATTCAAACGACATTGGTGGTTTTAATTAAATGTTTGTTAAAAAACCAGACTTCGAGCTTCGGGTAACTTTGTTCACTTTACGTATCTAAACATCTACAAAATTATTGTTTTGATGTCATTTAGCAAAGAAGGCTCAAAACATTGATAACTGTAATTTTATTTTATGGACTCAATTGAATTTTTCAACGTTTTCGGTGGACAATGTTGCTGCATACATTTAGGGGCGTAAATTATAAACATTTTACAATATTTTTGGCCTCAAAAACAAATGAAATTGTACCTTTATGCAATTCCCTAAGTCATCGCACTATTCCTATGTTCTTTTTTTCTTCAAACTTAACCATTAGATAGGGTTTTTAGCCATTTTTCTATACGGACTTTTTCATGAAAAATGATCGTTTTTTTTCAACATCCAAAACTCACCATCGAATGACCATAAAAATAACACTTAAACTACATCTAAACCTTCTTCTTCTTACATCAACATGGCCAAAACGTGTAGGCATCCTAGAAAATGGGAGACTTGCGTCTATCATTTTTCTTTTCAGTGTATTACCTGTTACATATTCCTATGCATTGCAGATATTACTACGGCCAGGCCAACCATGTGATGAAAACCGCAAAAGATACAGGATACAGGGGCGGAATGAAGCGTGGAGATCCCTACCAAACGCTTCATATGATATTTTGAATATGGAAAGACCTAAATATGAATTTATGTCATTTGGGAAATTGTATATGGAATAACCTAAAATTAACTTAGTAAATTGAAAATATAAACATGAAATCTACTTGTAAGTACTTAAAGTATAGAACGAGCTCACCAATTTCGTTGATAGGTACAGGAATTACATAAATTCTGAAAATATGGTATGTTTCACGCTATGGAATTCCATGTTGCGGGTACTCAGCATCAAGTTGTTTGATTATCAGGCACTTTTGTACGATCAAAGCAACCCAGAAAAATCGATTCAAGCACATTCGCTAACTATTTTCTGCTTTTATCATCACAAAAAAAACTGTTTCTGATAATTAGTTTGAAGTTTAAAAAGTTCATTTTCACTATAATTTACAATTTCTAATATGTATGCAGTAACATACTTTTGACACACGAAATTTATCCTTTTCCGGCGAATAAGCGTTGCTATTCCACGAACAAAAGGCACTTCCGGCTACTCACTTACAACTCCTAGGGCATTGGTGCCTATTCAATTTTCTTGTAATTATTTAAGTTTTAAGTATTTCTGTGTAATTATTTAAGTTTAAATTTATTCACCACTTGAAAATTAAAATTTTTGCGGACTCCGGGTTAGCCAAAATTTTTGAAACAAAATTTAAGAACAATCAGACCAACAAACACTTTGCACTAAATGTGCAAAAACTTAGTCCCAGCCCATTTCTTACACCAAAAGTTTTTGATCAGGCGAACCATTATTGGTACATTAACCACCGTTATCGAGTCGAAATTTGTGAGATCTATAAGTGGTTACATCTCAGCGACATTATGAGACAACTTCTTCGTAGACTTCGTTTAGTTTTGGGGAAGAAACAATTTAAAATTCAGGATATCCATGAACCGAACTTCAATTGCACAGCAAAAACACTATTCACACCACAAGCACTAGCAATCAACCCACAGGCCCGTTCCAAACACTTCCGGTGATCAGTGTTTCAGTAGACATCCGGTCAGTCTTACAATGGAATAAATTTTCGAAGAATTAATCAAACGTTTTCCATTAAAAACAATGAAATCAGAGAAAATTTTCACGGACCCGAAAAAAACACGTGCGTTGCCATCCAGACAACGCCTACTCCCAACACTAAACCAAGACAAAAGTTGAACTTTCACAATAAATAACCCATTTGCTCCTAAATGCTTAAATTTGATCAGGAGAGTGTTTTGTTTGTGAACCTTCAACAAACCAGATATTTTAAGATTTTTGAATTACATTTTAAGTAACATTAAAAATCTCCTTATAAAAACCAAATTTAGTTTATTTGTAACTCAATTTATAGGCTTTCAAACGAAGTAAACAGTTTTCAGATATTTTAACTTTATACTTAGTTAATGATGATTATCTGCAAAAATTTCATGCTGATCAAAGTTACCCCGCTGATCAAAGTACCCCCAGTTTACGGTATATCATATTTTGATATACGTGCAACTTTTTATGAAAAACGGACGTCGAAGTCAACGGCCCAAACCGTGCATTAATGAGTTTCGCTCAACAGATCCATAAAATTGAATCCAATTTTTGGGAAAACAAAAATGGAGCATGGTTTAAGCATATTATGTGGTTTATTAACATTCCACTAGAAATTTTTCTCGAAGCACTCATATCTTGATAAGTGATAATTTTGATAGGATTTGTTCTGTCTAATATCAAAATATGCTATCTTAACGAGATATAATCTTGAAAAGAGCATATCTAAAATTGATATAATTTAGCTATGATCGCATGAATTTTGAGATATTTTAACATCCTACGAGTACTGAATAATAACTCATTTAGATAAGAAAAAATTAGTATCGAAATATCTCATCTTGATATGATTTAGTTTTTCCCTCCTGATCGGGTGTTTTCCAAGAGTAAGCCATTCTAGGACAAAAGGCGTGAAACCCTATCAAATGGCAAAGTTTAAAGGAAAAAATTAAAGGGGAATAGTGCGAGGGCTAAGAGAATTGAATGAAGGCAAAATTTCATTTAATTTTTTTAGTTAAAATTTTATAAGTAATGTTAAAAAAATTAGCCCCTATATTTATGCAGCATCATTGTCCATCTTTTGATTGTTATTGTTGTACGACCTTAAAACACGAACTGTCTTAGTTTATCAAAAACTAGCATTTGTAAATATTATGAAGGTGTTTTGTTCCCTTTTATCAAGAAAACTCGTTAAAACCATCAAAATAGAGACTGATCAATGTAACCCCAAATAAAAAAATTCTAAACAGAGACGATATCGATTTTTAAATCAAATTTAAAATAGTCTAATAAATTTCTGCAACCATGTCCCACTAGACTGGCCCAAATTTGTATGGGATGATTTTTACAACATTTTTTTCAACGTGGCACCCCCTAGATTGGTGCATTTAAGTGAAAAAATGACTTTCTGAAAGTTTCAGGTCATTTGACAGAAGCACGAGCTGGCGCAAAGGACTTGAAATTTGTATGGAGATTTTCAGCAAAATGTATGAAAAATCGACATACTTTCACTCTTTGTGCTCTAAAATATGTTTCCAGTATGCTAGAAAGCTCAGAATTTCAGAAATTGTAGTTCAAGCAATAACAAAAAAGGTTGTAGAAGATTGTGGCGCGATACGAGTTGACTGTGATGAGGTATTTTCAATTGAATGTATGATTTTTTTCGCATTTCATCGATATATCGTGAACGGTGTATAGGTGAATTATTAGTACAAACTTGATCGCATTGTCACACAATGAGAATAACAGATAAAAAGTTTGTGAATGCAAGAAGGTCTAAATGCCCCACAATAATGTTTGTCAGAGCAACTTTGCCGAGGACTAAAACTTTCTATTTGTTATTCTCATTGTGTGATGATGCGATCAAGTTAGTGCGATTATTAGCCCATACAATCACGATATATAAAAAAAATGCAAAAAAAATCACACATTCAATTGCGGATAACTTATTACAATCAATTATCAGAACTACAATTTCTGAGATTCTGAGCTTTCTAGCATACTGGAAACATATTTTAGAACACAAAGAGTGAAAGTATGTCGATTTTTCATACATTTAGCCGAAAATCTCCATATAAATTTCAAGTCCTTTGCGCCAGCTCGTGCTTCTGTCAAATGACCTGAAACTTTCAGAAAGTCATTTTTTCACCTAAAGGCACCAACCTAGGGGGTGCCGCGTGAAATATAAAGATTTTTTTTTGTTATGGGCCAGTCTAATATCATATATGTCATTTTTGTCATTTTTGTAATTTTTGTAATTTTTGTCATTTTTGTAATTTTTGTCATTTTTGTCATTTTTGTCATTTTTTGTCATTTTTGTCATTTTTGTCATTTTTGTCATTTTTGTCATTTTTGTCATTTTTGTCATTTTTGTCATTTTTGTCATTTTTGTCATTTTTGTCATTTTTGTCATTTTTGTCATTTTTGTCATTTTTGTCATTTCTGTCATTTCTGTCATTTTTGTAATTTTTGTCATTTTTGTCATTTTTGTCATTTTTGTCATTTTTGTCATTTTTGTCATTTTTGTCATTTTTGTCATTTTTGTCATTTTTGTCGTTTTTGTCATTTTTGTCATTTTTGTCATTTTTGTCATTTTTGTCATTTTTGTCATTTTTGTCATTTTTGTCATTTTTGTCATTTTTGTCATTTTTGTCATTTTTGTCATTTTTGTCATTTTTGTCATTTTTGTCATTTTTGTCATTTTTGTCATTTTTGTCATTTTTGTCATTTTTGTCATTTTTGTCATTTTTGTCATTTTTGTCATTTTTGTCACCAAAGGCACCAAATTTTGTCATTTTTGTCATTTTTGTCATTTTTGTCATTTTTGTCATTTTTGTCATTTTTGTCATTTTTGTCATTTTTGTCATTTTTGTCATTTTTGTCATTTTTGTCATTTTTGTCATTTTTGTCATTTTTGTCATTTTTGTCATTTTTGTCATTTTTGTCATTTTTGTTATTTTTGTCATTTTTGTCATTTTTGTCATTTTTGTCATTTTTGTCATTTTTGTCATTTTTGTCATTTTTGTCATTTTTGTCATTTTTGTCATTTTTGTCATTTTTGTCATTTTTGTCATTTTTGTCATTTTTGTCATTTTTGTCATTTTTGTCATTTTTGTCATTTTTGTCATTTTTGTCATTTTTGTCATTTTTGTCATTGTTGTCATTTTTACCTCATCAATACCTCATCACAGTCAACTCGTATCGCGTCACAATCTTCTACAAACTTTTCAGTCATTGTTTGAACTACAATTTCTGAGATTCTGAGCTTTCTAGCATACTGGAAACATATTTTAGAACACAAAGAGTGAAAGTATGTCGATTTTTCATACATTTCGCCGAAAATCTCCATACAAATTTCAAGTCCTTTGCGCCAGCTCGTGCTTCTGTCAAATGACCTGAAACTTTCAGAAAGTCATTTTTTCACCTAAAGGCACCAACCTAGGGGGTGCCGCGTGGAATATAAAGATTTTTTTTTGTTATGGGCCAGTCTAATGTCCCACATTCATAGCAGTCCAGTACTGGTTTTAAAAATATGAAACATGCCACATTCCCCTTAACAGAAAAAATAGTCAAAAATATTGAAGAAAATGACCAATTTTACCACGTTTTACGGTGCTACACTTCATGAAACTTGATACCGGTAAACGCCATCCGGACCTGCAGAAACACTGGATTTCAGCATAACAAAATAGAGATCGAGCAAGCGACCATTCTCATTCACGATGCTGTTAATTTGTCGGAGAGTTGCTGTGCTGAGTGTGTCAAGGATCAAACGGGTGGGCGTAGTAAATGAAGATCTCGCTGGATCAGCAAACAAAAAAACGCACTGGGAGAAACACCATTTAAGTCCGGGCATGTTGAAGTTGCCAATAATAAGAATGTCGTCCTCGGGAACAGTAAGGGAACACAACCGGGAAAGGCCGCGGGAAAACGACTCTACGAAGGTCGCGCTTTTGGCACGATCAGGAGGTAGGTATAAAACCCCGACAAAGAGCTTTCGAATACCCAGATCGATACGGATCCACACTAGTTCCTGATCGTTCCATGATTCGTCGTCGATTGGAGTGGCTGAAAGACCGGATCGGATGGCACTGGAACAGAAAAGTCTATCACGAAGAGGAAGGTCGACGAAAGTTGAATACTTGCCTGTCAGTGCAGGCTGGAGAAACTCATCGCCGCAGTCGAACTCAGGGCCGGGACGACTGATGCCGCTGGCTGGAATCAGCGCGACTGAGTCAAAGGGCTCCGAGGTCTCCGTAAAACCTGACTCGTTGCAGCAATTTCAGACTTCATATCAGCAACTAACGAAGCCTGGCTCTTCCGCATGTCCGCAATAAGAGTTTCGTAGCTGTCCAAAGATCGACGTGAAGCAGCATTTTTTAGAAGTTTGCAACATTCGTCACAAACCCAGAGCAGATTTCTGTCGTCAGCCTTCGACTTGAGGTGCGAAAAAAGCTACCCCGCACACTTTAAGTGAAACGCCAGGCTGCAGAGGCCCTGACAAAGAATGTTGTCGGAGTCGCTCGTAAGTTTCATTATTTCGTAATTTTGCAGTAAAAAATATTTTTATTTTTATAGTCCACAAATCAGATGCTACTCCAGTTATGAACTTCCTTGGAGGTGAAATTATCAGTATAAGATTCTATTCCGAACTGGCATTAACAAGCTTTCTACTAAATGGCATTGTTCTCCCAGCGCAACAGCATTGCATATGTTAGAAAAACATTTCGCATATCCTATCACAAGACAAAGCAGAATGTAAACAATCAGCCAACAAGGATATTATCAAATGATGTACCGAGCGCTTTGTGTGTCTAAATAATCGCGCAAAAAAAATCTGTGTTTCCAAATGACAAGGCAAAAACCCACCAGCCAGGATGAGCTGTGCGTGTGTATGTGAACCAGCCGGCAATAGGAAACAGTATCTCGTTTCCCATTCCACTTCATTCCCCTCCCAAACGGCAGACGCTTATGCAGTGCGTTTTTTTTGGAAATTTTCCGCTGAACAACTTTGTCGAAGATTGTAAATTCGTATCTTATTAGACAAAAAGTTATTAGCTGTTCAACATAGGTATGTCTTTTGGCATTGATAAACAATAAATTCAATTTACACCACTGCTGGGTGCCTTACGAGGTATTGCATGACTACTTTTCATGCAATACTTCGCGAGCCATAAGCAGTGGTGTAAATTGAATTTATTGTTTAACAACAGGATGAAAATCCCATAACATGTTTTTCTTGTTTCGCTTGAATGTAGTGGTCATGCATCATTTTGCTTGGGAGCTCGATTCTAAGAAAATGTTTTCATGAATTTCGAAACTTATAAATGCAGTTCACTCCACTTTTGGTGGACCTAGAATCTGACATTATATCTCCGGAAATTCCTGAAAATTGTTTCATTTATCAGTTCTGATGACTTGTCTTAACCTCCCATAAATTCTTATACCAGAAAATTCTCCGTTGCAGACAGGCACCGCCATATTCCGATAAAAACAGGAGCGCAGCAAAAAACACACGACCCAAACGGGAGAAGGGTTATATCTTCCCGGTAGGCAGCTGGCGGTGGTGGTGGCGAGTCAAACTTCAAACCACATGGCCTAAATTCCTCTCCCTGTCTGGCCGGCTGGCTGAATTTTCTGGCAAGTCTGCCTACAAACCGGAAGCTCGTTCCCGCCATTCTGTGCCCAGAGAGTTATTTCACGTCTCGGCGCAGTCAGCCAAACCAAACGATTCGAACCATAGCATCCCGGCCGACGGAAATAAAGGAGCAATAAAAAGTGTGGTAGGTAGCTACCTATACATATCGAACGACGAGACATCATACCGTGGTGGGCCAGAGCCGGAACCCAACTCATTCGAGGGTATGTCTAACCTGGCCATCCGCCGGATGCCAATGGATTTGGGGGGTGCCGCGAGGAAACGATCGCTGTATGTGCTGGCCTGGGTGTGTGTTATTTGGGCAGCCAAATTTTTGAAAAAACAGATAAGCCTTTCTGAGCTCGTACTTGTTTTCCCGGCTCTTTGGCCAGTGTGTATCTGCATTACGTTTGGAATATATGTTTAAGGAAAAAAGACGTGATATTTATATGACACTGAAAACAAAAACCAATGAATTAACAAAAAATCCAAGAGCTGAAATCTCAGATGGAATTTCCTCCGATTGAGAGACAAATCCATATATTATAAAGGATAAATTAATAAAAGTTAAGGTATGTGCAAAATTATTGACGTTAATCCCATGGAACTAGAAAATGAATACATAATTAAATATGAACATCAAATTACATCAGAGTTTCAAATTATTGACATTCGGAAGCTATAAATAATAAATTGTGAGATGTACCGAATATTCGGCCGACCAAATATTCGACGCCGAAAACCGCTTAAAAACCGTTTGGCCGAATATTCGGCTCTCCGAATAGTTGAGCAAAGTATTCGGCCGGATAGGCCGATTATTCTTTTGACGTTGAATTACGTCTTACGGCAACACTATAGGGGGGCAAATTGAAATTCGCGAACGGATCTCGCGTCACGAAAAACGCCTCTTTCACAGACATCTTTTTCGTACATCATTTTGGGTCAGCTATGCGTTGGTACACTAATACTAATAAAGCGCTTATACAAATGGTGCGCAAAACACCCGAGCGAAAAAAAACCCGACCGTCGACCCAAACTGCACTAGATCCGAAGTTATAAAAGGGCAAGGATTGCACCGTCCCGGTTTCATTTGGTTTTCGGGCATTCTCCCGTGTGATCGATTGGAGCGACCAAAAATGTTGTGAGCGCTGCTATTTGCTTTGTCGGTGCTGCGTATGTGCGACCAATTTTGCCGTTTGCTATCCATAGGGCGCTATTCTTCACGACGAGTGGGTGGAGAATGCGGGGGCAATTTGCTAAGTTGCTGGCGCGGCTTAAGGTGCTGCTCGCCCAGTCAAGAAGGAGCGCAATGAATCGTTTCCATGTATGACGCTATTTCTAGGAATTTGACTTGTAGTCCCCCGATTCAAGATTTTTAAGCGACCATTACTTCCATCTAGAAGGTTTTCAACCAGCAAATCTGCTCCGGTGAAAGTAACTTAGGAGTGTGGTACGGCAAGAGGCCACCACGCAAATTTCTTGAGCTTGAGCTTGAGCTTGAGCTTGCTATCAACTACGGTCCACCTGCGGCCCCCGCGGGCCAATGGCATTATGGTTGCACTCCGTGATTGGTTCGAGATAATCAACATTGCACAATGAACCAAATGAAAGGTGCTGGGAACAAGCATCACAATCTCACTGCACAATTTTGAGAATCTCACTATAGCATAGGAACCAATAACGGCGCCGGCCAAGTCCATGTAGTCAATAGGAGGAAGGGAAGTGCAGCACATGTGGAGATATGTTTAGCAGAGGCCGGCTGTACGCCATCCCTCCACAAATCTCCACGCTGATTGTTTGAGGAAAAGGTAGTGTGGCATGGAAGACCACCTTGGTAAGCGATTAAGCCACTTGAGACCTAAGCTCCTGATATATTAAAACTTCTACGTTTCCTATTGAAACTCCTGATAAATCCTAGAGGTCTTTAAAATATATTTATTGACAAATAGTAAACTGTACTAAGGCGTAAAGTTTTTTGTTACTGTATAAGATGTTCCAAAATTATTTTTTAATAATTTTAAAGATACCACACATGTGAAATAGGTAAAAAAAAATTAAACCGCTTTTAATGTGTCCCTAGCTAAACTTGACCTCATATAATTAAATGTTCAATTTAGGTGCTGTAGTCAAATCTATCTATTTGAAATTAATTTAAAATGGTGATGTGATAAAACGGTAAAACGGAAATTTTTGAAATATCTTCAGAAATTAATAAAATTTGCTCGGCAGGTTGAGAAGCACATGAAGTTGAAAATTATTACTTTCCTCCCAGTTTCCTTGTATGTTTTTGTCTAAAATTTAAGGATGACAATTTTTCGATTAACTCATATTTTAGATTTTGAAACTTCGAAGGGGCTTCTATTATAGTGAATTCACCGACTGAATGAGAATGAAGAATCCTTTTTAAAACAAGTGAAACTAAAATTTTAAGCATTTTTCAATATATTATTTGAAGCCTTCAGGATCGGAAGGATACAAGCTGATGCAAAACTCAGCTTTTTCATAATTTTTAACACCTTAACAAACTTTCTTTAAACTATCATTTGAACACCTATACCTCTCTGATCCATCGCTCCTGATTTGGTGCGATTTGATTCAAGAAAAGAATGTTTAAAACAAAAAAAAACCTTTAAAGTTTTCCTTTAAACTGTTTGATCAAACACATTATTGCAAACAATATCTCTTTTACTAAACAAATTAGAACAATGAAATAGCTGTAAATATCATACGAAAATCATGAGTATCATGAGTATCATGAGTATCATCATACGAAAGTCATGAGTACACAATAATGTTGATTATTATTAAATGGGAACAGGTATATCAATCATTTTTCGTGATATGACCACCTGAAAAGATCGATATTAAAATTTTATTTTCTATGGACATTCAAGTTTGCGAAAATGAATTGATTTTTTAAACGATCAATTTAGCTGAGAGGCTTGAGAGTACTTCAAAATCTTTTCTTAGGAAAAGGAAATTAACAGTTTTATCGTTTATCATCGAAAAATTTAGCGGAACATGAGTGCTTTCGTTGTTTTTTTTTTTTTTCTTGTGCCTCAACTTGAACACAAATATCATATAAGACATGTGGAATATTAGCTGCTTGCTACTTGACTGACAAAATTTTTCTTCCGTCACTACTTTTTATTCTAATAGCTGGAAATTCAAAAATGTTACTAGTTAAAATTGATGATAAATTCCACTTATCTGAATATCCGGAGCAGGTTACTGGAGCTCAATCCGACAACTCGTCTGAAAAACAGCATACTTTAGATGGTCTTTTGTTCCGGGGGCGTTCATTCCAAGCGAATTACTTCTTTGAAAAATATTTACATTTTTCTTCAAAACTCCACTTTAAAGTCAAAGGAAGTACATAGACACTAAACTTGAATCAATAACCATTTTATATTTCTTCATGTTTTCTAAAACGAGAAACGAAAATAACAAAAAAACGCAGCGAGAAAACAAACAACGTCCGGTCTCGAGCAAGGATTGCTGCGATCGAGTCCACCACGCAAATTTCTAGGCAAAAAGCCATAACAATTGAAACCAGTCCTTCTCAGGACTGTATCCTCTTAATTAAAAGAGTTTAGAATCATATTTCCGTCGTTTTATGTGAATAGATTATGGGAAATCTTCTCTATCTAAAGGCATTAAATTTCCTATACTCAACGTTTCCATAAAAAGAAGATTTTGTTAAAAAAACGAACATTTCAACAGAACACGAAATGTGTTGAATGTTTATCCAATCAGTGTAAGTAGCTATTTTGATAATTTGAAGTACAAGGCAATCGATTGCTCCAAATTTAACGAATGTATTTTGATGCGTATATTTTCATGTTCTAGAAGGGGTGATCTACAAACTTTTGGCCGGCAGTGTACTTTCAATTGATCCGGATGAAAACCCAATGGATCAAAGCAAGCTTTTGTTCGTCGATACACGCACGTGTGATCCACCCTTTTTCGTTATTATGCTTTGAACTTTACCTTCATGTTGCGTGTGCTAAGATATTTTCGGCATATAAAATAAAAATTGAGGCGAATTCGATTAATTGCTCAGCAACTTTTGAACTAAACACTTGCAAGTTCTACTAGGGCTTGGCTCTATCGCTTAATCAAAATTATTCAAATTCGACAAATTTGTATAATAAATAACAAATCAAGTTTTTACCGTAATTCTACGTCAACCTTGTGGCTGTGTCTGATATACAACCTCTTCAACTTTTTTTTTTTTAATTTATACAATAAAATAATTGCCAAATGTTTTAAATGATTTTGAATAGATTATGAAAATATCCAAAATTAATGTTGAAAAAGCTACACAATCATCACAACGTAAGGTTTCTGTAAAACATCTTAGGTGTATCCGTGTATCTTTCACTGTAGATAGCTTCATGTTTTTACTATCGTTTGCTCCAGATTTTCTTGATATATCCAGGCTTGCCCATAAATCACAAAAAAGAATTCGAACTAAGTCAAATCTGTCTGAGTTGGCCAGATATTGTTGAAAACTTTCGGGATTTTACCCGGGATATTCTCTAAGTATTTACTTAATCAAATAAAAAACTGATGTTTCTCGTTGAATTTTTTAGATTTTGTACTCAAAAACTATTTCAAAGCAATTGCTACATTAACTTAAATTTTTGTCCCAGATTCCACAAGAACCCACTTTCTTTGGTGATTATTCGTTCAGTTATTGGTGACGTTTTGAAAATCAGAGAGCCCCCTACTTCAAGTAGGGGAAGATCTTGGGATCATTATCTAATGATATAATCTTGTTGAGAATAATCGACTTCAAAACATAAAGGGCATTAACTGCCGTTTCTAGCAAGATTGCCCCATGTGGAAAAACGTACAAACGAGAAAAACGCGATTGAAATATCAGCTATACTCCAATTGTTCTCTCAAACTAAAAATTCACCGACAGTTTTTTCGTAGTGAACAGTTCAAGTTGTTCATTTTACATTGTTTTCTGCCAAAAAAAAATTACATTTCCTACAAAAAAAAACAGCAATACGGGTCAAAAATGGTCCGTGTTACACTTTTGCGTAGAATCAGAACGCATGCCGATGCTAGTTCTAGGAAAAACTGTCACACGGCTACAATTTTTCCATCATTTTAAAAGCTTGCATAGTTCGTTTTTTACGTTCCTCTTTGTTTAAAAAAATGTATTGTTGAGTATGAATCGTGTAATTACTGCCTACCGAAAAGTGTTTAGTGAAAATTTCTCTGAATAAAACACTCAAGGCTTCTATTCTCGCTCCTCCCCCGCCCTCTATTTTAGAGTTCTTTTTAGTGAATAACATTAAATTCAACAGTTTAAACTCATCTTAAGAGAAGTTTTTGGTGATATTTAAATTTTTCATAGAATTTTCTCTAGTGTATTTTTGTTAAAAACTTGACAGGATCAATTAGGCCGGAACAAATATCAAATCCTTCTTTTGTCACACGGAGTTGGAACATTGCGTGGGGGGGAGGGGACAATAAAAAATAATGCTAAAAACAAATTAGTTGGAATTAATTGCACGGAATCTTGTATGCAAAAAAATGCATACTATATTGTTGCACAAAACCTATAAATCAAGTAATTTGTTATTGAATAATTCAATGAAATCAAGAAAACAAAAGGTGAAATATGTAACTCCCATCTTCTTGAATTTGTTTTTTAGTCTTTTAATCTTTCATATATTAGAATTTTTTATTGGAATTAACATAAATTACTTCAAACCTAATTTATTTCCCCCTTCGGGATTTTGGAAATTTCGAGGGGGGGGGGGGGGGGTGACAAAAGAAGAAATAGATATTTGTTCCAGCCTTATTCAATCTATAAAAAGATGAAAACCACTGGAAACCAACCAAACTTTAATTTCATTTATGTGATACTTTTATTACATTAAAAACCGTGAAAAACATACAATGAGAGATTTCAGAAATTCGCTTGGCCGTATTTCACCATAAAATGGATTGGTTTAAATTTTTGAGTAAGTTGAAGTGTCGTTTTTCATTCCATATAACATTATTTAAAAAATAAATTTAATATTTCACAGTAGTTGAGCTTAAGGTAACAAAAAGCATAAAGTAAAAGTCAATGTACCTCCGATGTGGTCCTCAATGTATTGGAATTATATGGTTTAAAACCAGAATTGGCACCCTATCAGTCTCTTCATTATTAATTCATCACTATAGGTTGAAATTGGATTTGATTGAACCGATCAATATGAAATTTGGTAGGGTAAGTGTTTCTAATGTGGCATGTGTACCTAATGTTAACATACTGTTCGATTTTGCCTGTTTTTGACGTTATTTTTCACTTATCACAATTATAAAGAAAATGATAATGTAAAGGATCATGTGAACTTTCATTTTACAAACAAATTAGCTTTCTAATTCACAAGATTTTTCGTAAAATCCGGATTGTTTCCAAGTATGTCCAAATTGAATGGAATTGTTAGCAAATTTCTTAAAAAAAACACCTATTCAGAAATGGAAGATAAAAGCTGAATTTGTCAACCGATTTTTTTGAAATTTTTTGTGGGATTGTTTTTTATCATGATTCAAGTAATAAGTATGTTAGAACGATGTTTTGTTCGTGTAAAAACTAAAAAAAGCATATGTCCACAATTAGGAACACTATTTTCAATGTGTTCCTAATTATGGACATAGTCAAAGTTTTCCAAACTATATCAAAGCCATAGAATGTATTTAAAATAAATTTGATTGAAAGAATTGTGATTTAACATAATTTTCAACGATCTGTTAAAATAAACTGTTTTGAGCTAATGAAACATGTTTTTTTTTTACTTCTGTATATCTCAAAGCTTAAAATGTTGAAAAAATATTTTCGGCAGGTTGTAAGGAACGCACCATTCGCGACAGAGAAGGAAACTATCAAGTTACAGAGAGCTTCTTAACGAGAACAGAATCGAAAGAAAAATTTAAAAAAAAAATCTCAATAAAATACGTTGTATACCGTCTTTTGGGGCATCATGCAACACTTTTCAACTTCAATTGCTTCTTAAACCCTAATGTCCACTGATAATCCTACCGTTCGTACATCAAAAGTTTTAATTTAATGGGACATCAAATTAACGTAGTCAGAAAAATAATTGGTTTCACCAGTTATTTTTAAATTTACATAACATACGATTTTCACCCTACTAAGAAAAAGTGGTATCTAAGTTGCAAAAACCTTTGTTCTTAGTGAAAAATCTAACAAAAAATTTTGAAAAGTTTTTGACATATTTGTGATGTCGTTACGCATAAAGCACGATCTGCAGTTATTTAAGATTTTGTTAGAATTAAAGTTTATATTTTTTCTTTTAAAAGAAAGCAGAAGGGTGCTGATGCATTTAGGGATAAATAATACTACAAAAATTTGACATCATATTCTAGCATATGGAAACAAGATTTAAACTGTGAATCATTGATTTGCATGTCGATGCATTAAAATGCATCTGGGCTAAAGCCCAGACTAGTAACGAAATTTTAAAAATATTTGTTTTAAAAAAATAAATGATTGTTCGAAAAATATTCATACACCAACAGTGTTGATGTAGGATAATAAGTTCAATATAAAGTTTGTAGGTAATATCACTAAGTCAACCCGTCCCATTGTGTAAAGTTTTTTACGGCATCAAAAATGTAAAAATTTCGATGTTTCGAATTTTCTATGAGATTCAAAAACTTCATAAAACTCTCTCACGATGTGAGAAACTATGGCATCATCGTTTTTTTTATCATTTAATGATAATTTTAATCAATTATATTAAAATAAAAGTTAAATAAGTGTTGTTGTACCCAAATGTTGCATCTAACAATGCTGTTGCATGATGCTCTGTTTAACTGAACTTATTTGTATCCATCACAATGAATTTTCTACTTTTTGACATATAATAAATGTATCCATTGGAAAAGTTTAATTTTGAATTTAAATGAGCTCAATATTCACTATTTTCTTCAAAACTAGCGTAAAGGAATATTGTGTAGGATTTAAATAGTTCTTATTTCTCTATTCATATTCCAAAAACGTTGTTTTATTAATAAAAAGAAAAGTTTCAAGATTTTTCTTTTTAAAGTATTAAATAAACATACCCATATGCAAAATCAGGAACAAAAAGTGTAATATTTGGGTACGCGGATACATTTTTCCTCATATGTTAACATTAGGAACACTCATATGTTAACGTTAGGAACAATTAGTGCCGTATTAGGAACATCGACACACTTTATAAAACATTATATTTTACGTAAATTAAGGCTTGAAATGATTATTTCAAACCAAAACAGAGTTCAGAAAAAAATTTGGAATTTAGTTACCAAAAAATTGTATATCTAAGTATTAAAGATTCGGCGCAATAATATCAAATCTAAAAACCTCTGACAAAATATAGCGAAATTAGGCTCATTTACCCTATGTAGAAGTTTTTGGGGTCGGAGATGGTTTCAAAAAAAAAGGGAGGGGGGGGCTTTCATTCAAAACTAATAAAAATATGACACAATTCGTACAACTTTCGGAAACTACTGAACCAATCAACGTGAAATTTGGTTTGTAGCCGCTTTCAATACCGAAAATGGTTTCTATAATATATTCAAACCTCTCCAAATCTAAAAATAAGGCCCTCCCATACAAAATAACAAAAAGTTTGACACAATTCGAGCAATTTTAGGAAACTACTAGACTGATCCACGTAAAATTTGAAGTGTAGCCGTTTTCAAGACCAGGAATGGTTTCTATAATACTTTTAAACCCCTCCCAATTCAATAATGGGGGGCTCCCATTAAAAAATTTGATAAAATTTCAGAAATCCTCAAACAGTTTTGTTAATCATTGATAAACGTAAGCGTTTTGACATAATGAGATGATTTATTGAATCGACAAATAAGTTTAAACAAAATTAGATGACATTTTTCATTCCGAAACAAAGCATCCCTCACAACTTTTTACATAACTCAAAAAATAATCAAGCAAATAGAACCAAATTAGGCATGAGGATGTTTTAAAGTGCAAAAAATGCTACATTGAATATTTGGCACCTCACATTCCTTCCAGAGAGGTGATAGAAAAAGAGGAGGGGGCTCTCTTACAATTTTGTGCATAACTGATGAACTAATCGAGCAAATATAATCAAATTTGGCACGTGATAGTATTTTGGTACGAGAAATGTTTTTATGGTTATTTGCTTCCAATATTGTAAATAGAAGGAAAGGAGGCCTTCATACCATTTTTTTTTTGAAGCAAAAATCAAGCAAATGGAACCAAATATGGCATGGGAGTGTATTTTGAACGATTTCTATGAATCTTTAGCACCCCTTCCCCCTTCCAGTGGGTGAGTTAGAAAAAAGGAGGAGGGCGCTTTCACAATTTTTAACATAACTAGAACACTATTCAAGCAAGAGGAACCAAATATGGCATAGGAGGGTATGTGAATACCAGAAAATTTTATTGGGGCTTTCATACAATTTATATTTTTATTTTAATGGAGCAAATGGAACCAAATTTGGCACGGATATTTGAGTGCAAAAAAGGTTTCTTTTGAAATTTGGTACAACTAGTTTTTTCAAGTGGAAAGATAAAAAAGGGGATAGGGCTCCTTTACAAATTTTTAAAATATCTTGAAAACCAATCAAGCAAATGGAATCAAATGTGGCATGGGGGAGCATGTGGTACAAGTGATGATTATATCATTAAAAAGACTGTTCATCTATTCATTGGGGATATACGAAGGAATGAGGAGGGTTTTCATATTTTTTGGACAACTTAATATATTAAATTTGGTTGGCATGAATCGAAAATTAATCAGACGAATGGGATCCAATTTCGCATGAAAAAGTATTTAGATATGATTTTATCATTGTTCCACCTTGCAGTTACATGGTTTAGGAACTTATCAACAAATGGAATCAAATTATATGAGAATGTTTTTGGGAACGAAAAAAAGGGGATGGAAAAGAGGAAGGGCTACCAGGTTTTTTTTTCATATAAATCGATAATTTGCCAAGCAAAAGAGACCATGTTTTTTAATATGGGTTGTTAGCGTTTGAATAATCTGAGACACTCCCTTTACCTGAACGGACTCGGAGCCAATTTCGGAATGTGACGTTTTTCAGATACAAACAATGTTTTTGATGATTTTTATTATTTTTTTCTCGGGAGTTTTTAATCCTGGTGGATGATTCATCTCTCATGTTTTTATATTTAGTAGTTCGTGAGACCATTCAATCTCTAAAGAAGGAGAGGGTGGAAAAACTATTCCAGTAAAACGATATTTTTAAAATAGTTCAAGAACTCATGAAGCTTATTAAAACAAAGAAAAACATCCAGATCCAGAAAATCAAGTTGAGATATCCTGCTTCCAAATAAGTTTTTTTGTTTCGATTAAAGTCGTTTCACCATCATTATGGCATTGGCGACTTTATATCAGCGTTGCAGTTGACTGGCAGTTATTGAAAAACTTATCCGTGGCAACTGACTTGCCAACTTTACTAATTTACTTTTGGAAGATGTAGCAAAGCACCAGGTCAGCTAGTAATTCATATACAGCCTCCTAATTTTCCAAACGTCAAACGACTCATTTTGATTAATTTTTCATAGGAACCCGGGCAAGCTCGGGTAAAATCAGCTGGTTTTAATGAAACAAGTCAATTTATCAATTTTACCTGTAAGAGTAAGAATTCAAACCTTGCTTGACATAAAAGCATTTATATGTGAACTACAGTTTAAAAACCTATAAATTCAAAAACCAAGTTATTGATGGTTTTCCTTATTCAAGAAAAATTAAATCCACTGATATTTATGTAAATATTAAAGATCTTAAATACATACTAGAGGATAGCGTAGTGAAATGTGGTTTCTGGATATATCAACCTGAACCGGGGATTACTCTTCGGTGCTTTTCGCCATTCCGAGCATATCGTTCGCTGCAACAGCCCCGAAAAGCGCGCTCTTCTGCCGGATTGCAAAAGGAAGTGAAATTTTGTACTTTTTACGGTTCCCCGAAAAGCGGTATGCAAACTTTTCCGCCAGACGGAAATCCTTCATCCCGAGTCGATAAGAAGCTCCCCGCCAAGTCAAGCAAACAGACACCGAACCATATTGGAATCGGGCCGGATTGAGGGATCGAGGATATTCACTTAATAAAATACAATTTAAAATAAAACATCTGACAGGGCTACGGTTTTGGTCTCGGTTCGAGAGAAGAAGCGTTTAGCCAAAATTTTCCAGCCAACAGTTGTTCGACCAGGTGCTGCAGGAAGTGTGGCACACGATTTTTGGGAGGGAATCAGTCCAGACCAAACGGAGAACCGGAAGGAGAAGTTGAGGGCCAGGGAAAAACCTTGCGCTTATGTGTACATAGGCTAAACGAACCAGACAACATCCGTTTGTCGATTTTATGGGCAAGACAAGCGAATTTGTCTCGGCTCAAGAGGCTTCCAGGCTTGATCTTTTCATTTGCGTACTTATGAAGCTACTACGCCGCAGACTGATGACGTTTGTCGGGAAAATCACACTGAGATTTGAAGGATTTTGGAAGATACTTATAAGGAGCTAATAATAAAACTTTATTCAACTTAAGAAATTGGTACTTCTTAGAAATATGTTCAGTTTTAAATGGAAAATATTCTAGTTTCTCCGATTTTCCCGCTAATTTCAAATGAAAATGGATCCGCCAAAAATATTAGATACAAAGATACCTAACTCTTAAAATTTTCCATACAAAGGCCAACAGACAATCATTTAACAAATTTTAACACCATTTACTGACAGAAAAGGTCATCATTTCTTGATAATTGAAGTTTTCGCTTGTACTCCTCGTTCCGGGGGTTTAAAACCACTCTGATACTCTTTTAATCAATTTTGGAATAAATTTGAAAAATGCACTCAGGCATAATTTAATCCATTTTGAAGGAAACCTATGCCACTGACTCAATAAAATTGGCTGACTCGTTTTAGCGCATTCAGGTTCCTCATTTGAGAAAAAACTTCAATTGAAGAAAATATTACAACTGACGAGAACTGACGTTCACAAAGTTTTTTTTACGTTTCCTGTCTTTCCGCAAATAAATTAAGTTTGAATATTCTCGTGAAAATAATAACATTTTTTAAAAATTTGATGACATTGATTAACAAAAAATATGTGACAATTATTAAAAACTTGAAAAAACCTATATTGAAATAGAAGAATAGAAGAAATTTCGATAGGAACAAAGCCTTCTGTATATTAAGCTTTTCACTAACCACTGCTTCTAATAGCTTTATTATTCACTTCAAACTACGGGAGAAAATACATTTAATTGGCTTATCTAACAAGGATTGCAAGATAACTTACAAATCAGTTACGAGTTAAGGAAGGGCCCTTTTTAACAGAATATCGTAGACTTATCAATTCCTAAAATCATTAAATATTTCAAGTAAGCGTGGTTTTGGAGACTGTTTGTTAAAACTTGACATATCAAATTAACATTATTTTTTTACCGCACTGGTGGCTTCTGGTTGTAGTTTTTTTCTGGATTGTTACAAAATTTATTTCATTTAATTACACTGATGGGCAAAAGTATTCTCATTTATTTCAGTTGACAGTAACTCTAAGTAATAATTGCACATTTTTATGTGTCTGGGAAATGTTCTCCATCTAAACACATGAAAATTCCTATATCTACTCAACTCTTCTACCATAAAAAGGAGAGAATATGTAAAAACAACAAAAACTTCAACAGAACACTGATAGTGTCGAATACTTATGTCCATCAATGTATGTTCATTAGATATGGAAATGGAAATTAGCGTTCACTAGAGCTTGATCATAGATCGAAAGTTCCAAGAAACAGTGCTGAGGATATTGCGAGGATTTTTTTTTTAAGATTGGGATCATCATTTATGTTTGAATACATTTCTTTTTTGCAAGTTCTTAATTTAAACTAATTCAAATCATTGAGATGCACATAAAATTTATTTGGTTATGTTTTGGTTAATATATTTTTATCTTT
Organism: Uranotaenia lowii; assembly: GCF_029784155.1. Lineage (NCBI taxonomy): Eukaryota > Metazoa > Arthropoda > Insecta > Diptera > Culicidae > Uranotaenia > Uranotaenia lowii. The sequence continues at coordinate 113,192,870 of NC_073693.1, forward strand.
TTTTCTCCTTGATTGATTTTAATTCATGATGTATAATTCGTATCCAGTTTAGTCTTATTTTATCTTATTTTACCTTTTTATATCTTGGTTTATCCTGTTGAGAAAAAAAATTTAAATTCTACCTGTGAATCCTTGTACCCAACATCCATATTGTGGGGGTTTTATGTGATTTAGTATCAAATGCTGACTCTGATACTGGAAAACGAATAAGAAAGAACAAAACAACTCGTAGAAAAAGCCTTCGTGTATTTGTTGTGCAAGTGAACCCTCAAACTGCTTATTTTTTCAGACCTTGAAATATAAATTGGATTTTTCTCCTTAGCGTGTTTATACTGAGTAGTTGCATTTCTGCCGCAGCATTAGATTGTAGATTTGTTTATTCTTGCAACGTAAGATTTCAATCTTTTAATTTGTTACAATTTGCGGGTACATATTTAACTTGAATTTCTTCTTCTTAACAACTAATCGTTCCGTCAATATGTTCTAGTATCAATTTTCTTCCTATGTCGTTTTACTCCATGAATTCTTCAAGCAACCTCTTCTTAAACTCTGATTTATTATTAATTATTTTCAAATTATTGGGAAGATTATTCCAATTGACAATACCTCTGACGAAAAATGTTCTACCATAGTAAGACGAACTATGCGAAGGGATCAAGATATTCCTGGTTCTTGAGTTTCTTAGTGGCGTGAGCAAAGTTTTCAAATAATTAGGTTTACCAGTTTTCAAGATTCTATGCATTACTACACAAGAGCGATATTTATAAAAACTTTCAAATGAACAACCGATGAGCAATTTTTGTAGGTGTGACACTCGAGAAAATCGAGATAGTTTGAAAACGTATCGTACACAGGAATTGAGGGCTATGCGTATTTTGTTCAAGGATCTTTCAGAGGCATTCGAATACAGAAAATCACCATATAAAAGTAGAGGGTATACGTAAGTCTTGAAAAGTTTTAGTTTTGTTTGTGCATCCAAATGATGGGTTGTTAAATTTAACCTTTTTATCGAACCATAAATTTTACAGCATTGAGCATTGACTTGACGGTTCCAGGAGAGATCCCGATCAAAAATTACTCCTAGATTTTCAGCATAATCGACGAACTGGATGACCGTATTGTTGAGAACTAATGGTTGTAAATTTGAGAAGGGCAGTAGTCTTCCAAAGAACAGAGCCTTTGTTTTGGAGGGATTTATAGGTAGGAGGTTAGAATCGGACCATTCATTTATTTTAGCAAGATCTCCATTTATTTTCGTAAGGAATTCATTAGGATTAACATCATTTTTCTCGCAAAGATATACTTGAACATCGTCTGCAAAAAGATGGATTGAGCAGTGTTGTAGAACTGATGGAAGATCATTTATAAAAAGTGAGAAAAATAAAGGTCCAAGAATTGATCCTTGAGGAACTCCAGAGCCAATATTAGTGAAATCAGAAAAACAATCGTTTAAAAAGACTGTTTGCGATCGGCCATGAAGGTACGATTGAATCATTTTTACAGCTGTCGAAGAAAAGTTATACTTGGTAATAAGTTTGTTTAATAGTTTTATATGTGATACACGGTCGAAAGCTTTAGCAAAATCAATCATCAACAATATAGCTATTCCTTTTTTATCCAAAGTTAGCGCAATATCATTATGTACTTTCATGAGAGCAGTTTCTGTGCTGTGAGAAGAACGAAATCCTGATTGAAACTCATACAGCATATTATTTTGATTTAAGTATTCGGTAATTTGATGTTTTGTTAATTTTTCAAATATTTTTGAAGTTACGCTCAATATACTGATTGGCCTGAGGTTTGATAATTCATGAGATTTAGCCTTTTTTGGAATAGGAATAACTTTAGATTTTTTCCATTGAAATGGAAACTTAGAGGTTTTGATAATTGAATTGAAAATATGTCTCAAGGCAGGTAAAATGTACGGTAATAAAATTTTAAGGAGTTTAATTGGAATACCATCCACTCCAACCGCATTTGATTTAATTGAATTGACCGCATTTATAATTTCATAATTTTGAAAAAAATTAAACTTAAAGCCATTCCTATTATTCGGACAATGTAGTAGTTGCGAAGAACTGGTGGTGAAATTTGAGGTAAAATAGTTATTAACTTCAGTTGCGGAAAAATTAGCTATGGTTGCATTTGATTGAGATTTTGACAATCCAAACTTCTTCAAATTATTCCAAAATATCTTTGGTGGCACATCTATATTAAGTCGTCTTTTATCAAACATTCTTTTCGCGTTAGTAATTAGAGAGTTCACTCTGTTACGCAGTATTTTGTATTTATTTTTGTCTTCAACAGACTTTGATCGCTTCCAATCATTATATGCCAAATTTCTATTAATCATGGCATGATTTATATCGTTAGTGAACCAATTATTTCTACGATGTTTTCTGAATTTTAGAGGAAAGAATGAATCATGAATATCCAGCAGAAATTTGTTGAAGAACTCAACAAGCATATCTGGATCGTCTATACTCTGAAATCTATTCCAATTATTTCCAGCGAAAATTTCGAACAAAGCATTTTCATCAAAGTTGTTATAGTCACGGAACCAGTATCCGTCTTGAAAAGCAATTTTGGGAAAATTCAGAGAAGAGAAGATCAAATCGTGGTTCGATATACCTGGCAATGAAATTTGGCTAAATCTATGTATGGAATCAGGTGAATCTGATACAAGCAAATCGAGTAAAGAACAGCCGGTATTGTGGAAAAATGTTGGTTCGTTGTTAACACATCTAAAGTTCGAGAAATTTAAAAAATCTTTGAACTTTTGAATTCTTACGGATTGTTTTAAAAGATCTGTATTAAAGTCGCCAATGAAGAAAGAACTGTTATGAGTCAAAGCAAATTGTTCCACATGAGTTATAAGTAGTTCGGAACAGTCATTTTCTGGAGGATTATAGTAAAGGCCAAATATTAACTTCATCTCATACAGAAATAATTCAATCAGGATAAATTCGGTTGAATTCTCTTCATTAGTATCTGATCTCGAGAGTATTCTACATTTAAGGTTGTTTTTAAGGTAAACGCAGACGCCACCTCCATGCCTGTTACGATCATTTCTAATCAAATTATAACCATCAATAGTTATAACTTCATCATTTACGGTTTCACTTAGCCACGTCTCTGACATGAAAATAATGTCTACTTTACTGTTGATGAAAAGATTTCTTAGTTCAATGAATTTAGAAAAACGACGAGCGCAAAGGCTTTGAACATTAATATGACAAATATTCAACATGTCTTCGCATAGAACACTTTGAAGCACAGCTTTGGGTATAACATTAGGCGTCGAGGCATTGTTATTAGAATAATTATCCATTTGGATAAAGGACAGGTATTTCATCAGAGTTTAATAAAGAGTTGCTTGAAGAATTCATGTTTGGAACGACATCAAGCTTAGCGAAGTTCATTTCAATAATTTGAATCAATAATGTCCTGACTTTTCAGATAAGTCTAGTATACGGAACGGAATGTAAATGATTCAGCGAGAAAAAAATATTTCAAAAAAAAAAAAAAAAAAAAGCGAAGGTATAAAAAAACAAAAAAAGAAGCAAACTAAGTACCTCTGTACGATTCACAGGCAGCTCATGTTGAAATTTTTGCCGCAACTTGGGGAGCTCTTGTTGGGGGCATCTCTTGGGCAGATTGGGTATCTTCCTGGCACTAGCAACAACAGCAGCAACAACAGCAGGCAACAGCAACGATGCAGGAGTATACCTGAGTGTCATTAGCGGGCATTTGGCAGGTCTGGCGTCGCGACGTCTAATTTAATGTCCATTCCAATCGCACTAAAGACGGTTCCACTGCTCACGCTCTGGCAGCCGCAATGAGTCCCACCGGTCGGCTTCGATGACAAATAGTGGACTGATGTTCGTAGGTATATTAGCAGAACATCAAAACAAACGTAAATCGGCAATAGCAACTCAGGAACGCACATTATCTTGAAGAGATCTTGCCTCTAAACCAGCGTCGTTAGGGGTAATCTTCAATAGCATCATTCGGCGCTTTCTGCTGGGGTCACTTCGATGACATTGTACGACGATGGCAGCAACAACAACAACAAGCGGATACCGAGGCAGCAAGACGTGGTGCTGGATGTTTGATTTACGCAGATTTCGTCGATCGTTCTCGGTTTCGGTAGAAGATAGTTTAGGTAGGTGCACGATGACGTTGACCGAGAACAAGCGTATGATAGCTATACAGATTTTCGATGACGGTTGATGATTTTTGAGAGTGGATGATTCTTCGAGCCAGCGGCGATAGGGCAAGATGCAAGATTTTTTTTCATGCGTACACGGCTCGATCTGATGATTAAAATTACTGGTTATTGATAACGATGCTCGCTGTTGATGATGATGATCGAATATTCCTGTGGGCCGCGTAGATGTCTCTCGGCTTCAGCTGATGACGGTGATGGCACGTGATAACGTTGATTTTGGATGATGATCGGCGGCGATGTTGATTGACTTTTAGGAAGGACTAGGAGACACGGGATAGCGTAGGATCGGAATCAAAAGGAAAAATGAAAGGAAAAATGAGATTGCAAGGAAAGGTTTTTTTTTTGTTTTCAATTTTATTGACTTTTAGGAGGGGTGTGGATTCAAAGGATTGTAAGGATGGGAGTCAAAGGAAGGCGGGAAGGAAAAGAATAACTAATTAGGATAGGGGTTTTTTGCAGACGGCGAAAAGATGTTCTTTGCTTTCGATGGGAATCATTTGAGCTTGGTGCGGTAGTTTAATGTGGATGATTCCTCCTCTGGAGCTCACTTTCTCGATAAGGCCTGATTTTTTACATTTCAATGCTTCCATGCGAATTCCTCTTGCGTGTGGGGTTAGATGCTCGTTGACATAGATGCGATTGTCTGAATCGAATCCTATGTTGCGTAACGTCAGGGAACGTTGTGCGATGTAGCGTTTGTAGAATTCCAAAGTCGAGCTTTTCATGGCAAACTCGCAAAGAACTAGTGGTTTTGTTCCGGATGCGATCGGGGTTTTTGCTAGTCGTTTAAGCTCTACTAGTGGACAGATCGTGTAGCTCAATTGACTAGCAATCTTTTGAAAAATTTCCTTAAGATTCTCCTTTGGTTCATAAGGAATTCCTGAGATGATGATTTCACGGGATTTTTCCATACGCTCTAGGGCTTCAGCAGACGAGAAGGATTCCTCACGGATATTGTTCATTTCAGTGTTTAGTGAAGTGATTTGCGTAAAACACTCACTTTGGAAAGAAGATACCTCCTGTTCTATGGAATCAATTCGTTTACCAAGCTCAGTTCGACAGCTATCAATTTTTTCTTCCAGGCTGGAGTGTGATTGATTCATTTTAGCTTCGATTTTCCTCCACAATTCGTCAAAACTAGTGATTGACTCCGATGCAATCTGGTTAATGTCTTCACGGGAACGTTTCTTCGCCTGCGAATCTGAATCAACAAGCAAGGATGACGGTGTTGTTGATCTTGTGATTTTTGACATATTGCTAGTCCGTTCTCCGTGAAAATGAGTCGTAGTTTTTTTCTGAAGGGCTGAATCACTTCACAACAAACAATATGCGGCAATGCGGTTTTTGAGGATAACTTTACAACCTCTTTTTGTAGCTCAAGGTTTCAAAAATTCATAAAACTTTATATGATTTGGCTACGAGAGTCACTCACGACGGTTTAAAACGGGTCTATAAAATCCGCGATAGCGTTTATTAGGAAAAATATCCGAAATAGTCGGGAGCACTTTTAAATAGCGGTTAACGTAACATCCCTTCAGGAACGAGATTAGATGGTGGCACTTTTTGGTTTTGTCCGTCGATTTTTGTTAGAGTTCCGAATCTTGTAATAGAATATTTTTGGTTCCCCTTATCATCAATAATAATCACAAAAAGGGGGTGTTGCGAAAATGTTCACTTTTCGATGGACGAGCCTTCCAAAAATGCCAATAAAATACATTAAATGCTTTCTATAGGGCTTTAGCAACTTCTAAACTCATCATAATGTATGAGACAATTGTAGATCGTGGCTTGTTACAATTTTGTTTCAAAGACAGCGAACCTTTTTATTCAATCTACAACGTGTCAGGTCCAAAAAGCTGTTTTTTCAAGAGATTTTCTTTACTTTGAATGTAACTCCTGAGGTTGATGTGATAGGACTTTGACATATTCAACAAACTTATGTATTTTGATCAGATAAACAACTTTGTTTAAGGCATCAAAGCCCTTATTGAAAATCAAAAAAGTAAGCATTTTTATCTCGCTTGCGTAGACCCCTCGGCAAAAATTTTGATACTAGAATTTGCTCCATGTAAAACTGAACAATGTTGCGGAAGACATCAAATGTCTATCTCTTCATCCCTGGGCGCAATTAATTTCATACAGCTAGATTGATATTCTGCACCACTGTGCATAGGTAAAATAAATCGACTCTCTTCAATTAATTGTAAAAATAGCCGATTTTTTTTATGTATTAAAATTATAGAAGAGAGATACAGTTTTACAGAAATCCATCACAGATTTTCAAGTATATTTAAAAAATGTCTATATATTTTTTTGTTGAAAAATACAGTTATACTTCCGGGGACGTTTTATACAAGTATCGAGAGTTTTGTGAATATTTTAAAGAAATTTTCATCGTTCAGTATTGTTGAGAACGCTGGTTTCAGTGGTCGAATACAGTTAATCTTTATACGTAATCATTCGTCAAGTCCTTAAATAACTACTTTCTTCATTAGCGATAGCAATTTGTCACTATTACAAAATAGGATTCCCTAACCAGGAAACTACTCATTTCCCAATGAGTAAAATAAGATTACCACTCATTATCTTCTGCCAACACTGCAGTGTAACTGCTAACCACAGTTTGAGTTGGCTTTGCTCCATGTGCATGCACCATGATGGCAACATTTGTAATGTAAACATCATCATTTTTGTCATCAGCAATCATCGCCGCTATTGTTTCAATTGCGAATAGACTTAGGGCATGCGGAACCAAAACAAACTGTTGTGGTTTTGCCGATTTCCTCTGCTGATTGGAATCCGGATTGCGTTCCCAGAAGACTTTAAATCGTCGAAAACTATCAACATAACAGATTCCTTACAATTTATTCTTAAATTAATCAGTTATTCAGATAAAAAAAAATTAGGTTTAAAATTTTTTATGAAATGATGCTATGTTTTATCCGGGTTTGCTTGAATGTTTAAAATAAAATTTGGTAAAAGTCCGGTCCGGCCCAGTGCCCGGATTTCATTGAAAGGCTCGGATTTTGACGGATTTATTCTCTTTCTCAAATGAAATTTAAAAAAAAAAAAACAAATTGTCTTGTAAAAAGTTTTTATGTATGCATCCGAAACGTTGCAATTTTAATCATGAAAGGTTTTTTGGAAGCTTAAAATACGATTAAAATCTGCTGATGAATTTAGATGGCATAATAAACTTTAGTTTTTTTCTTTATTCTATAATAATATAATAATATAATTATTATTATTTTTGCCCCTAAATGTAGTCAACATCATAGTTATTTTTTCGATTATAAATATTTTTAAAATAAAATGTTTAAAATCAAGGTTAACTTGATAAACTAGCACATGTAAATATTATGAAGGAGTTCTGTATCCTCAAGAAAACTCGTCATAACCGTCAGAATAAAAAAGACATACACCGTCTTAGCCGATTTAGGCTTAACAGACTGAACAAATTGCGCGGACAACTTAAGATTATCATTCAACACCCAGTACCGAGATGGGAATCGAACCCATGCCATCAGTGGACCAGCAATTACCGTTGTACCACACTAACCACTCGACCATCGAGACGTATCAATGTCACCCCAAAGCATCAAATTCTGAACCGAGACGAAAACGATTTTTAAATCAAATTTAAAGTAGTCTAAAACATTTCTACATCCATGTTTAGCTTTAATAGGAGTCCAGTACTGGTTTTAAAAATATAAAACATGCCACATTTCCCTTAACAGAAAAAAAAAATCGAAATATATTTCGAAAAAAGTAATCAATCTTACCCCGGATTACGGTACCTCCAATTTTTTGATATTGTTAAAACTGTAATATGAACTTTTAAATGCAATCAACGATAAATTAATCGACGTGCTCCATTTCGTAGCTCGAAAAGATTCATTTTTCAACAAAAATTGCCCAATAACTTCAAAACAGAAAAAAATTTTGGCAATCCGTTTTCCAAGAAAGATGCACATGATTAGCTAAAATCTTAGCTAACAAATATTGATGATAAAATTTCACCCTGAAAAGATATAACGAAAAAACTAGTTTTTGTAGGACCATTCTAACCTTATGAAAACATATTGCCATAAAACTTTTATATTGAGAGATATATGTTTTATATCTTCGACAAAGTTTCATGCATTATTAGGTTCTACAATGTTGTAGAATAATGTAGGCCTCGATCTTATCACAGTTAGAAAATAACTATCAAATCTCAGAAACTTTATGAATCACCCTAAAATTATTTTATTCAAAATGATCGCTTAAAGTTATTGTAAAAGTTTTTCTGAGAAATTAAATGCATCAAAATTAACGGAAAGACGCAAATAATTGTTTCCCGCTAAACTATATTCTTGACCACTGTGCAATGACCATAACTTAATAAAAACTCTTATTTACATAAACAGTGAAGAACTATAATTGAGAAAAACTAACTTAAAAATCATCACACAGTAAAAAAAATCTTTCAAATTGAAATAAGCTCAATTTTCGCATGAATGTAAGGACCTGCAGCTGGAACAATCCCTTAAAGTTTGCTAGTGTTCTCAACAAAAATAGTCAAGTTAAACTAGTCTAACCTAAGGTTGCCAGAATTTTTTTAAGCACGAATCCCGGCCAGACAAATTTGGCAAAATGTGGGCATTTGATTTCAAAATTGACGTCCAAAAATCCGGGCAATATCTGGGCAAATTTTGTCAAAACCCAGAAATAACTCAACAAAAATTTAAAAAAAAATTAAAAATATTTTTTGTTCATCAAAACTAATCGACTGATTTTCCTTTTTTAGATTTCTAACAAACTTTTCATGATTATTCTTATAAAACTTGCAAAAAATTTCGTTTTGTTTTTTTTTTGTTTGATTTGCAGTGAATATCCTGCAAACGGGCCGGGCTGTACCCAAATACTGTATAACATATCCGGAAAAACCCGGATAAACCGGGAATCTGGCAACCTTAGTCGAACCATAGTAAGCTTTCATCAACAAACATCGAATTATATTTAAATATTATCTCACCCAGTAAACTCTGTTCTACTTTCAACGTAAAAAATGTTGAACTTCATCTACACGTCTTTAACTTCTTTTTACTCGTGTATCAATTTTTATGGAAATTGTCTTAAAATTTCCTTCCACTAAGAGTGCGATTCTTGAGACTACATATCGTACAAACCATCTCTGTCCAAGGTTGCCGAAATCACAGAAAAATCTTCAATTTCACAGAATTTCGAGCAAATTTTCATCACAGATTCTGTGTCACAGAACACAGAATTTTGGAAATATTCACAGATTTTTTAATGTGCGTATTTCCAAAATTATAATTTTTTTTTTTAATTTTCGATTTTCAACTTTGTTTTGGAAAAACATGATAAGATTGGTAATGTTTATTGATTTTTCTTAAGTGAAATGTAAAAAAGACTCGATTTTTCATTGCTTTCCAAAGAAATTCATGCTATTTCAATCTCAAAAATCCATGATAGAATTTTTGAGTAAAATCACGGAAAGTCAGATTTTGATTTCGCCAAAACACAGAATTTTTATTTTGCAACCTTGTCTCTGACCCAAAGTCATCTCGGATAACAACTTTCACTCCATTCCGACCGTTTGTTTAAACGTAAAAGTGATAAAAGGAAACAGCTTCATTTTTATATACAAGATTTCAACCTTCTCTTTTCATATCGGTTTAAAGCGCTTTGAAGAAATTTCCTTTTCATAATTTTTTTTCTTCTTATTTAAGTTTACTGCATAACGGCAAATTCAAATTCTAATTAAGACAGAAATGGAAAGACCAAAGCTAAAGCGGTTTGGGTAGAACAAACGAATAGATGGTGAAAATAAATTTATTTTTAATTCATCAGAAATTTCAATGAAAAAAAAGATTTTTAAAATAAGTAAGAACTGGGTGTTTGGTAATTTTTATAATTTGGCTAAGTTTCGTTTTTTTATGCTTTAAAAGTACCGTAATCCGGGGTAAGATTGATCACTTTTTTTCAATATTTGTCGATTATTTTTTCTGTAAAGGGGAATGTGGTTTGTTTCATATTTTTAAAACATGTGCTGGACTCCTATGAACGTAAAACATGGTAGCAGAAAATTATTACACTACTTTAAATTTGATTTGTCTTTGTTGTCTGCATTGATCAATCTCTATTTTGATGGTTTTAACGAATTTTCTTGATCATAAAGAAAACAAAACACTTTCATAATATTTACAAATGCTAGTTTATAAATTGCTAAGGCAGTTCGGAACAAACTTAAATGATATAAAATTAAACTTGAAACTCGTTACAAAAAGATTCTAAATACCGTCAAACGGGGCATCATGCAACAGCGGGGTTCGATGCAACATTTATATAACACCACATTGAATCAATTTTTAATTTAATGTATTGTAATAAAGTTATCATTTAATGATAACAAAATGATGATGACATAATTTCTCGCATTTTAAGCTAGTTGTCTTAAGTTTTTTATTTTTATGTAAAATTTGAAAAATCGAGCAATAAATGTACAAATTTTAACAATTTTTGATGCCGAAAAAAACTTTACCTAGTATTACGGATCGGCTTGATAAAATTACCTACAAACTTTTTACAGGTTTACTCATGTTATACCAACATTGTTGGTGTAAAAATATTTTTCGAACAATCACCCAATTTTTTTAAATGAATATTATTAAAATTCATTTAGGTGTCTGGGGTTAAATGCAACAAAATGCAAATCAAAGAAATACCTTGTGAATCTCGTTTCCATGTGCTGGAATATGAATGTTTTGCATCAGGCGTTTGTAAACATTTAAATTTCATTCATTCAAACATTTATTTTTATGATTTCAGCTTGTAGAATTTTTCGTAGTATTATTTAACCCCTAAATGTATGCAGCATCCTTATTTTCAGAAAAAAAAGTGAAAATTTGTTTTTACAGACCCAAAAACTACTGCAATTGGTGTTATCATGCGTAATGGTACTTAAGGCATCGCAAAAATATTAAAAACTATGAACTTTCGTACGTGTTCATAAGATTTTTCATTAAAAACAAAGTTTGTTGCAAGTTACCCCATTTTCTAAGGAGTGTGAAAATCGCATGTTTTTAGAAAATTAAAAATAACTGAGGAAACCAATATTTTTTTTAACTACGCCAATTTGATGCCCCAGCATCCTTAAAACTTTTGATGCATAAAGGATACGATTAACTGTGAACATAAGTTTTTTAGAAGCCATTGAATTTGAAAATTGTTGCATGTTGCCCCAGTTGACGGTATGTAAGTTTTGGTCCAGTGAATTCTGAGACATACAATGCTGAATTTCGGTGTTTCTCGGTTTAGATTTCTTCGCGACCCAAAAAACAACATCGCGGTCCCTAATGTGTTAAGGCCAAACAATAACTAAAATTATGAAAGATAAAGATGCTGCATAAATTAAGGGGCTAAATTTTTACACATAACTTATAAAATTTTAACTAAAATAAAGCAATTTTGCCTTCATTCAATTCTCTAGACCCTTTTGATAGGGTTTCTAGCCTTTTGTCCTTGATTGGCCTACTCTTGAAAAATGTCCCCTTTTTTTTAAATATCAAAAATTTACCTCAAAATACAACAAAACTACACCAATACTATACATTTACAAAGGATAAAAGTAGAACTCTCATTTAAATCAACCTGATGCTTATAACTATTTTGATTTCATCAGGAAGGGTGTTTGTTTGCAAGCCTTCGAGAAAATAGATATATCAAGATTTTGAATTAAATTGAATTAAATTTGAAATTTTCAAAAACAAACCAAGGTTTTCCCAATTTGCAACTCAACTTATAGGTTTTTCAAACGTAGAAAAAAGTTTTGAGAATTTTTTACTATAGATTTATTTATTGATGATAATGTGTAAAAAAATAATGCTGATCAAATTTACCCCGGTGATCAATGTTGCCCCGTTTTACGGTAGTAGCTTATATATGCCTGATAAATTTTCTTCGTTCATATTATGTACGTAATCCCACTATCCGGTGATAATTGTGACCAGTGGAGAGAAATTTCCTTCATGACCTTGAGACATTTAACGAGGAAACAGTTTCTCTGCTTATTACCCACACTTGACATTCATTCTCGACGAGAACGATAGTCGGCCAGTGTCTGGAAACTTTTTGTTGCATTCCGATAGACTACCATTTTTCTGAACGGAGTCTAATGGTGCAGAAAATAAATGAAAAAATAAACTCTTTGGCTTAATATTTATTATATGCTGAAATATACACATGAAATTAAGGATGATTTTTTCAAATGGAAACCATGAAAGTTAGACTTGTTCTTCCAGAGAAAAGAACACGTTATAAGGAAAACAATTTTTATAACACTTCCGGAAACAAATTCCGGTTTCCATTTTAATGCCATAAAAAAACGTCTTGTAACAAGAATTGTAATTATGCATTATTTTCACTACAAATATACTTATCAACTGAATTAGGACAGAATTTTTTATATTCTTCATCGACCAAACGGTGGCTTTCCTTCTGATCCTGATCCACCTCCGCCACCTCCTCCAATTGCACCCATCACTGGTCCCATCATGCTGGGGTCAAAGGGGGTAATAATGGCCTGAAAAGATCCCAATACTAGCGCGGGTCGTACGACGGTTTCACCTCCGCCTCCTCCTCCTCCACCACCTACTCCACCCGGAAGTTGCGGTAGACTTCCTCCCAAAATAGCATCGGCTGGTTTCTCCGTTGTAGTTGTTGGTTTTTCCGTAGTCAGCGAGGGTGGTTTAATGTCGAGGGGCCCAGCTTTGGATTGATCATCAGTAGACGACTGATTAACAGCAATCACTTCTTGAGGTTGATCTACCGGTGATGCCAAATTGCTCTTAACAAGCAAAAAAACTAAACAAAAAACCTGAATTTGATACATTTGTGGTTAACTTTTCAAGAACGGATATTAACACTTGGAGAGTTTCTTCAAGACTGAACCCTAGAAAAATTTTCACTGGAATGATATGTAAAGTAAAAGTGAACCAACATGTTATCTGCAGTGTTAGGTTTCGTGGAGAGATACCAACAATGCAAAACGGTCGTTTTACTGAATCGTCAAAATGCTGGTAGGTGGTAGTCTAGCCATATAGGTCGTTTCATTCAATAATATACACTTTGTTAAGGTTCGTTATTCAATTATAAAAATACAATAGATAAAAATAAGAATTGATGTATGTATATTTTTTAGAAGGAAACCTTTTATCAGACCTCATTGTTTATTTCAAATAAGATACTTCTTGAATATTGTGCTTAATGTCTCATGAACCTATGAAAACCTGATGTGTCTCGGAAACAAAACTTAATAATTTTTTTTTTGAACCTTGGTCAAAAGAGAACAACTTCTCTATTATAGGTTTTAGCTCTTTGATGTCTTCGACAAACTTGTTTGAAAACAAATTTCCTACAACTTTGCTTCAGATGCCAAGTTTCTAAAATAATCAATATCCGAGATATCGGCCAAATAAGAAACTTAACCTTAAAAAATCAGTTTATAGATAATAACTTTTTTCTGTTAATTTTAAGTTTAATATTATGTTCCACAAAGTTGTTTGTCTTACTAAAATACACCACTTTATTGAACATTTCAAGTTTGTTAAATGTAATACTGCAGAGCTATGTTAAAAAAATTATCGAAAATAGGGCTTTTTCACGCCTTATTTTACCAACACCGGGCAACATCGGGCAGCCCGCTTTAGATGCAAAATAAAGTCGAAGATTTCGTCTACAAGATGCAGGTACAACCGTCAGTATCCACTTGTATCCAAACGAGATACATCTATTTTAATTTTCCATGTTTGCATTAAAAACAACGATTTCTATGAAACTATAGCGCATTTTTCCACGTGTGTTTTCTTCTAGCTTTTCCCTGCGCGATGTCAGAAGCAAAGGTTTGGAAGCGTTTTTGTATTATTAGCATCAAGTTATTGTGTGTTCAATTGAAATAGATATCCTCTACAAGCTGGTGATGCAAATAATACAAAAACGCTTCCAAACCTTTGCTTCTGACATCGCGCAGGGAAAAGCTACAAGAAAACACACGTGGTAGAATGCGCTATAGTTTCATAGAAATCGTTGTTTTTAATGCAAACATGGAAAATTAAAATAGATGTATCTCGTTTGGATACAAGTGGATACTGACGGTTGTACCTGCATCTTGTAGACGAAATCTTTGACTATATTTTGCATCTAAAGCGGGCTGCCCGATGTTGCCCGGTGTTGGTAAAATAAGGCGTGAAAAAGCCCTATTTTCGGTAATTTTTTTAACATAGCTCTTCAGTATCACATTTAACAAACTTGAAATGTTCAACAAAGTGGTGTATTTTAGTAAGACAAACAACTTTGTGGAACATATTATTAAACTTAAAATTAACTGAAAAATTTATTATCAATAAAATGATTTTTAAAGGTTAAGTTTCTTAATTGGCCGATATCTCGGATATTGATTATTTTAGAAACTTGGCATCTGAAGCAAAGTTGTAGGAAATTTGTTTTTAAACAAGTTTGTCGAAGACATCAAAGAGCTGAAACCTATAACAGAGAAGTTAGAAATTTTATCTCACTTGTAGGGGGATTAATCAGAAAAATAATAGTTTTTTATTATAGAGCTGATTTTACTGACAAACTTCTCCGAAGACACCAATATGCTTAAATGTGACCTAAAAAAGTTATAAGCAACGATCACGTTTTTCGTATTTTGGAGCACTGTGCATGGGGGGGGGGGGGAGGGGGGGATTTAGGTGACCATTTTTTTAATACGATATTTTTGCTTAATCAATGAACGAATAAAGAAAATAAAAAAGAATGTTTTACACATTTTGATTATTCAATTTTTAGTTCTTTACATAAACAGATTTTCGTATAAAGTAGAAACTTTTAAAAATACATCCTTTAATCTTTGAAATGGTAAGCGAAGGTATTCATTTAAGGAACCCTTTAGTAAAAAATAGAAATATTTGAATTGGCTTAGAAAACATTGGTAAACCTAGCTTCTCATTTGATTTTAGCATAGAAAAGTTTTTTTTTCAAGAAACTTTTCAAAATAAATGGAATTTTTGAAAGTTATGGTAATATATTTAAATTTTGTGGTTCAAATCTGATTTTTGTAAACTCATTCCAAGTTTAAGATTTTAGTTTGAAATTTGGCTTTTGAAAAAACTGCAACTACAATTTTAAACAATACACAATAATATGGAATTCCCTGCAATTTGTTTACAGGATGATAACAGAGAATATTTTTCATCGAAAATCAATTCCACAATTAAAACCCTGTAGATGATTTTGAGAAAAATAAAAATCGCATTTTCCTTAAAAAATGACAAAACGAACTCGAATTTTACATTAAATTTGTAATGTTTATGTTCTGGAACGAACCACCCTAACATTAGACGAAATGACCCAATAGCAACATGGCGATGCTGCGCGCATCAACGGCGGTAATGCGCGAGTTAAGATTTTCGTCCGGGGGACTTCTTTTTAAAAAAATAAAACTAACTTGTTCAGCTCCAAAACTAAGACTGCCTTTATTATTATTAGATCACTCTTATAAATAGCTAAACCTAATCCTACAATGCTTGCTTACACTCGCCACTCGCGGGAGCACGTACGATTGTGTGGGAACTGATGATCCAGACTTCTAGCTATGTTCCCACAAGCAATTCAGCAGACCAGTGGCATATGGGAACCAACTATCCAGACTTCTGACTAAGTCTGGAAAATATGATCCCATTCTCACATAGCCGTGTCGTTAACTCGCCCTTGCTCAGAGTTGAGCCTCCTGGGTCATGACGTCCGACAACGTGAGTTTCCTAAAGTTGGTTTCCTTCCGTCCTCGTTCCGTCTTCCAAACCTGGTTTCCGACATCTGGGGTAGTTTCAGGTGAGGTTGTGTGTAGTTTGATATTTGTTGTTCTATGGAAAAAGAAACTGAACAAAATGGCTATACCGATTAGAGTAGGAAGAACAGCTATTCCTCCAATAATTGACCAATGAGGAAAACTCAAGCTGTTGTTTTCTAAACGTAGCAGATCAAGTTCATTCCTGGTTTCTTTTTAAAGTTTGTGAAGATGGCTCAAGCTGAGATTTAGTATTTCGCCATTCTTGGTAATTGATATTCCGTCCAAAGGAAGATATAAGGGTTTTCCAGTAATGTTTTGGGTTTTACTGGTGTAGACAATATTATTGATCCGTATCGTACAATTCTCATACTGAATTAGATATGACCCGGTAAGGGTTCTGTCAGTAGTTGCACAGTCGGATGATAGCGTAAAATTAGTTTCGCTGTTTACCAGTATGTGTTGCATATCCAAAGGAATGATGTCTTGCTGCATAGGATTAGATGTATAGTTGCAGATAGCGGCTTTTTCATCCAAAAGGTTCGGTATGCATGATGAATCAGCTATTTCAGTATCTTTGATATCGTAAATAGTTTGTTCCGATGTCTTCACCATAAATTTAGCGGTTGGGTGTACTAGGAAAATTCGATTATCTGTATGAATTTGTTGTCGGTTGTGAATTATTGGGTAAACGTGAATTTTACGGAAAATTCGGGGATCCAATTTCGGCATTTTGATTAATAGTACCATCTCTTGACGGTTGGTGGCTATAGATGTTGTTGCGTATGTTATGACTTCCGACGGTGTATACACGGTGACGTTTTCTCGTTCAAGATCCTTCCTTAGCGTTTCTATCTCATTTTTACTTAAAATCTTTTCATTTAATATTCCTAATCTAGCTAACATTATTGTTTCTAATATATTCTCGATTTGATTACCAAGTCGCTTTAAATTAAAGAAGATATTAATGGAAAATAATTCGGTAGCTTTTGATTCAAACAGCTGAATGGCTTCCTTAGTTTTAAAAAATGATTCTTTTAGTTGCAATGATATTTCACGATTAATTTTTACCTGTTTGTTGTTGTTTACGATGAGATTATTAATGCTGGAATTTTTTAGCCTTAAATCGTTTGCGTCTGGGGTTCCAGCTATAAACTTCCAGACAGTACCTACCGTGTCCCATCGTTTCTGTCTTCTAATAGGAATTATATTTTCTAAAAAATAATTAATCTCGTAAAATTTTTCTTGTATAATTTCTGTGAATTGATTTATCTCAATTTTGTTAAATTTTTCCTTCAGATCTGTGATATAGGTTTTGAGTGTTTTGATGTTGAAATGGTGGATGTAATAATTTGATTGATACTGAATTCTGCCAATACCTACGTCATAAATAAAGATTGGTTGGTCCAGTCTTTGAATTTGTAAAGTCAGCGTTTGGGTCAGGAATGTTAAAAATCTGTAAATAAAAATAATTTAAATGTCAGTCAACTGTTCCTTATTTTTATATCGTTCTTGTGAATTTTTCTACCATCATGCGTAGTAATTGTGCTTTTATTGACATCAGAAATTTTTACTTTTTTATATCTGTTAACATGTTTACATCTACGTCTAGTTTTTTCAAATGCTTCAATGTTATTTTTTATGGGGACGTATTTCTTGTTCTTGTTCTGGTAATTTAAATCTTTTTCCTGTTTGGTTTTCAAGTTTTTGAAAACTGTTTCTATAATCGTCTGAGATTGGCTGGAGGGAATGATAACTTCATAAGGAGTGTGCTTTGTGCATGAATGAATTGTCGAATTGTATTTGTGAATGGAGATGTTTACTAGGTCGAGTAGCGTCATGTCTGGGTTTTCATTTTTTGAAATTCGATAAATTTCCAGAAGTGTAGAATGTAGTCTTTCAACGACCCCATTCATTTCACTGCGGCCTGTGGCTGTAATGTATGGTTCTATACCATATTGATTGTAAAAATTTGTTAACTCCCCTACAGTAAATGATTTTTCATGATCCAGAACTAAAGTTTTGGGGGTTTGATACTTCAAAAGAATGTCTTTAACAGCGGGAACCAGATCAACAGCCGCTCTAGATTCTATCAGTTTTATTTGAGCGAATTTTGAAAATTTATCGATATATGTCAAAAAATGTTGGTTTTCAAGGAAGAGAATGTCTATGTGTGCAATTTGGAAAGGACCTGTAGTAATGGGTGTTTTTTGGTTTGGGAAGTGTATAGGTTTCCTGTCGTATTTGGTTTCGTTGCAGATACGACAGTTGGTTACGAAATTTTTTATTTTCTGTTTCATGCTCGGAAAATAAAATTTTCTAAGAATTTGTTGTTTGTTTTCGTCGGCACCTCTGTGTGCTCGTTGGTGCGTGTCTCGTACTATGTTCCATTGCTCCTCCTCCTGGGGGATATCATCCAGCATTCGCTGAGTGAAACGAATTTTTAACGATTTATTTTGACCGAAATTTTCTTTATAAACTTCTTGAATTTGGCCCATTATATTTTCATTCGTTAATAATCCGTTCACTTTCGTGGGGTTGAAATGTGTCTTCAGAACCTGTAGAAGAGAGTTACGGTTAATTTGATTTATAAAAATGGTTATTCTTGTGTAACCCGGAAATGGCGATTCGCATTTCACTTCATCTGTACCTTCATTTATTATAACTTGGTGTTTAAAAACATTGATAGGTGCTTCTGTGGAGATTATATAAAAGTCGTCACTATTTTCGGCTGAATGTTGTGTTCCAGTCATAGAACACACTACTCGGCTTAGAGCATCCGCCACGACGTTAGTTTTGCCAGGTTTATATTCTATTGTATAATCATGCTCTTCCAAATAAGATTTCCATCTTTTTAGCTTAGCATTTGTATTTTTCGGTGATAGCGAAAAGGTCAACGGTTGGTGATCTGTTAATATTTTGAACTTCGAGCCATAAAGATAATTTCGAAAATTTTGAAGTGCCCAAAATATGGCAAGCATTTCCTTTTCTGGTACCGAATACTTTCCTTCCGCCTTTGACAGTGTTCTGGAAGCAAAGTGGATTGGTTTATCTTTGCCAATTTCTCCCTGAGATAAAACCGCTCCTATTGCGTAGTCAGAGGCGTCGGTCGTTAAAAGAAATGGTTTGTTATAATCAGGATATATAAGGATATCTGATGAAGTGAGAATATTTTTCATTTTTTGAAAGCATAATTTTTGGTCGTGTGACAAGTGAATTTTCTTGGATGAATGAACTCCCTCCCCTCTTAGAAGGTTGGTGAGGGGTTTTGCTATTTTCGCAAAATCCTTCACAAATCTTCTGTAATAGCCCATCATTCCAAGGAATGATCTTATTTCCTTTATATTTTTTGGTTCAGGGAAAAGTTTTATAGTTTCAATCTTTTTGGCTTTCTTACAGAAAGGCATAGGGAACGGTCAGTTGGGGATATCATTAATTAAGGGTCCAAGACCCCACTTTATAGGTACCAATCGACTCAGCTCGACGAGTTACGATGATGTCCGGGAATTTGTATGTTCCATAAAAACGTTCTTAACACATTAACTCCTATTCTAGGTTTCAAGATTTTGATGAATTTAGTATCAAAAAATTGCATTTTTTTTCCTGTAGGACTTATTTCAAAACCAAAAAAAAACAAAATTGTTTAAAATTTTTCTATTCCATAGAACATATCATGCTTACGTTGGCTCCAAAAAAGGTAGCCATTTGCTCAGCAGCAGTAGCCAGCAATCGCTAAATTAATTACAAAGGCGATCAAAAATTTGACAAAAATTTCATAAAACAGCAGAGAATCGTTCCCACGCCATCTAGCATGAGAGTTTAGGAGGTTAACCCCTTGACCACTAGTGAGCGTCGAGATATGTGGCTCTCAAACTTTAACAGTTTGAATTATTTGGATTATAAATGAACTCGTTGAATATAAGTTCGTTTATCCTCCAAAAAACGTACTGGGCACCTTTTTTTATATTGAGTTTAGTAATTTTTGCTATCGATTTTCTTTAATCATAATCTTTTTTATAGATTAATAATAAATAATTCAGAAATAAGGAATCCATTATTGTGTCATTTATTTCCAAAGATAATTGACACTCTGTAAGAAAGCCTCCAATCCACTGATAAGTGTATTAAATCGGGTTTTTTCATTAGGTTTGACTCCGTCTGAACTGATAACGTATCCTAGAAATTCTACTTCTGTGTGTAGAAATTCGGAATTATCAATCTGGATTTTTAGTCCAGCTTTGTTCAAAGTTGTTAATATGATAGACAAGTTATTTAAATGTTCATCGAGAGTTTTACCGAAAACGATGACATCATCGATGTATACATAGCAAATTTTACCTATGTATTCCCGGAGAATATCATCGATAGCCCTTTGGAAAACCGCTGGTGCGTTTTTTAAGCCAAAAGGCATTCTTGTAAATTCGAATTTTCCATTATTTATGGAAAATGCCGTCTTTTCAATATCACTTTCTTTCATCCGGATTTGGTGAAATCCAGAGGCAAGGTCGAGAGTTGAAAAGTATTTTTGACCTTTTAGTTGGCCAATCACATATCCGATTTCAGGCATGGTGTACCTGTCGGAGATGGTTTTTTCGTTTACCTTGCGGTAATCGATAACCATTCGAAACTTTTTGATGCCTGAGGCATCGGTCTTCTTAGGAACGATCCAAACTGGGGATGTCCAAGGTGACCTAGATGGTCTAATGATGCCATCTTTCAAAAGCTTATTAATCTGACTGTTGACCTCGTCAGAATATGCAGCTGGGTATGGATATACCCGCTGATGTACTGGGATGTCATCAGTAGTATTGATTGAACATTCTACACCGAAAAAACTTTTCACATGAACGCTACGTGAAAATGTACATGGATTTTTGCCATCATGAAAATCACGTGAAACCTACGTGAATTTCAGGTAGCAAACAGAGCTCGCGCAGCAAGCAGAATTCACGTAATTTTCATATGAGTTGAATGTGCAATCAACGTAGTCAAAATGTGGTTAGGGATTCGTTCTGCTACGTGCAATTCACGTAGATTTTATTGTAATATTAACGTATAGGGAGGTTTTCCGGATATTTTAACTAAAAATGATTTGATCTCGAAAGTAAACTTTATTGTTCGAGTAAATTATAAACTACTAGCTGACCCGTTGTGCTTTGCTACACCTTCCGGAAATAAATGGTTTGTAGAAATTTATTAAAATTTAGATTTTAGAGAGCATTGTTTTAAATCAAACCTCATCATACTTCAGAACCAACAACTTTGAAATGAGAGCTGCAGCTCTGAATTGCAATTCAAAGATGGTATATATTATTTACTGAAACTTGATCCCTAAACTCGTTTTTCAAGATCTGAAATTTGTACTTTGTACCAAAAAAAAACCTTTTTAAATATGGTCCCTTCTTTGAAAAGCTCTTTATCTTAAATTTACATGGGAGCTCTCCCATCTTTTTCAATTTTGTCCCCCACTGCTTGAAGAAGGTAGGCAAATTTGACCGGCTCGATACCCAAACAACACTTATCATGGTAATCAAAAATATATTAAATTAGTTATGTATTAAATACAGTGCAAATTTCTTTTTTTTAATAAATTTACTACGGTAAACATATGAATATTGAAAAAAAATATCAGTTGCATCACTAAATAAGTTCTCAGCGTTTTTTTATTTTCTCTTTGAAAGTCAAATGTAGGCTAAGTTTACATTTGTCCCGTATATTGGGGCAAGTGTCAATGCAAAGCTTATTTTCAGATGCGTCAGAGTAATGGCTTTAAAATGGATTTAATACGAATTCCTGTTTTTGTTCTATCAAGTTTCACTGATATATCTGCAGTATTCCTGCAATATAAATTTATGTTTGTTACTCCACTTTTAACGAATGCTGTTCAAAGGGAATGACCTTCATTTACAAAGACATTTAAGAATTTTCAATATCCCCTGCAGTTTCAACATTCGGAATACCCTTTCTTGTCTTTCCAACATATTGAATCATTTTGAAGATGAATTTCTTAAAAGTTCGACGTTTGCCCTTGCCCCACCGTGTAAGTTGACAGAAGGGAATATTGTTTTTATCATTTTAAGGGTAAACTAAAAATTTCTCTTAAAAATTTTGCGTCCAGTTGAATATCAGTTCTAAAGTCTCGCGAAGCGGATCAAAAGTCTCTTTTATGCAGCCATGTAACACAAAAACACTTTTCATGTTAAGTACGTACTTGAATTGGTATGTAAGCAAAAAGTACGATGGTTTTTACAGAATTATTTAAAATAAAAAGCTCCCATTTTCATTTCTAAAATCGTTTCAGTTGTGTATTTGGGCCGAAGTAACAATTTCTAGAAGAAAACATAATTTTTAATTTTTTTTAACACAAAAAGTTGAACGTTTGAACATGTTCTAATGTTCCTTGAATGAAAAGTCGACTGCTACCTACATTAACACGAACTAAATTTGGAAGTATTTTTGCAAATCTTTCAATTGGTTTTGATTCGATTGATAAAATACCAATCCGTGTCACATCTAGGCGTCATTTATTACCACGTGCTGTGTACAAATTAAATAAGCAAGAAAAAAACACATCTAGGTTGCATATCGCCCCACGTGTTTGAGAAACAGGCGCCTTATTGTTAAATTTTCCAGCAATCAATGAACAGTGTGCTTTGGTTACTATCCTCTTGCGTCGACGTTTGCTCGCCCATGGAGACGAAAAACAAACCCCAGGTTGAGAAATACGCGCCAAAATATTCCTACTGATCAGTATGCTATGCCTGGGTTATTTTCCTTTTGCGACGCCTCGACCATAGAGACGAAAAACAAACCGCCCAAAGGAAAAAAAAAATCTCAAGAAAATGGATGTCATGACTTTAATTTGTTTCGAAAAACTACAAATTTTGTATGGAAGCCTCTCCTTCCTTAAGTCGGATGGAGTTTTGACTATTACAGAAACCATCCCCGGCCTCAAAAACCCTCAGATACCAGTTTTGACGATGATCGGTTCAGTAGTTTCCGAGTCTATAGGGAACAGACAGACAGACAAACATTCATTTTTATATATATAGATATGCACTTTCCATTTTCTGACACTTTTTAGAATTCACTTCATTCAATTTTCATTTAATTTCCTGCCACTTTTAAAATCCATATGGCATTTGTTTTGCCTCATTAATGGTTGCTTCCGCCTCAATTTTAAACCCTATGGAAGAAATGAAAATGTAAACCATGAACCACACAACAAAATTTTATTACTTACGAAATAGATATCAGCTTCTCCATCACTCAGATTAATTTGTTCTTCATGCAGCAACTGTCGGATCCGCGCCATATTGAGAACTGTATATTCCTTCACACAGATTTTACGTGAATTTTCCATAAAGGTTTACGTGAACATCACATAGAATGCACGAAATCTCTCTGTATTGACGGTTCACTGGATTCTCACGTAAATCGAATGTGTCTTTATTTTGACAGCATTCAACTATGTGAATTTCACGTAAGGATCAAGTGATTTTTTACTAACTCCTAAGTGCTTCATGTAAACCAAGCAAAAATTCACGTAAAGAGCGGCTACGTGAAAATCCAGGTAAATTTAACGTTCCTTTTTCGGATGAGTGTACTCTTGTTGCACAAGTCAACTTAGAGTCAGGTTCGTGAAAAGCATCTTTATTTGAAATCAAAATTTTTTCAAGTTTATTTCTTTCCATTTGATCTAAATGGTTAGTTCTAAAAGTTAGATGAGAAGATGGTTCCTCTTTTCCAGGGCAATAATGATGTAATTGTATACTTAACAATTCGTTACCTTTTTCCAGTCGAAGAGTGTTCGATGAAAAATCTATGGTGGCATTTAATGCTTTCAATATACTAGTTCCAATTATTCCATGGAAGAACGGGTGGAACTTGTGTAGAAAAAATTGAGCTTTGAAATCAATTTTCGGCTCAAAGAAATTTATATCGATTGCTGATGTTGCATTGAAACAACCATTAGCACTCGAAATATTTTTTGCACAGAAGTCATATGGTTTTGACCTCCCGTAAGCATAAGCTAGTTTAGGCGAAACTAAATTAATGTTGGCTCCTGTGTCTACACCCATAGAAGAGGTTGCAAAAATCCAATGCCTATTTAGCATATCTCTGTGCCGATAATGCGCTGAAATGTGCACTGTGCCGAAAACGGTATGTTTGAAAAACCGTAACTGGCATAAGGACTCGGCTCCCAACCAAAATGATGACCACTACATTCAAGCGAAACAAGAAAAACCTATTCCTATTGGATAATTCATCCCAGAAACAAAAAAAATAAAAATTAAAACCACAGCGCCGTAGTGAGAATCGAACTCAAATTACCAATCATAGCGTCTTGCCAGACCGGCATTTTAACCAGTGTACTATTCAAGCTTCATACAGGACGAGGGATATTTGTCATACGCTTTCTGTCACCGATCAATCGAAAAAAACGCACAACGGCGGCTTCCCGGCGTTTGGCCTTCTTTCAATGCATTCCTTTGTCTTTCGATGGAAACGGGAAAGGGAACGGGAGTGAAGGAAAGGGAAACCCATTGAATGAGAACTGTGTTTGCTTACCGCCTGCTATTACATACACACGCTACATATACACAGCTGCTAAAGCCGGGCAGCTTGGCCGGTGCGTGGTTGTTATCCGGTAAATTGAAGGAATGTTTTTTTTGTTGCTTTTACTGCATACACACGCACAGCTTGGCCGTGGTTTGCCGGTGCCAGTGGATTGAATTAGAAGGATATTTTTGTTGTTGCTTTTGCTACATTCACACGCACAGTGCTCGGTTCGCTGGCTGCCTGGTGTTGGCCGGTATTTATTTCTATCCTTCTTCGTCTTGTGATGCGATAGGGAGGGACGTACAAACGTTTTTATTTTGTTTCTTTCAGACATACGCAATTCGGTTAACTTGGGAGATTAATGCCAGTGGGAGCAAATCGAATCAGCACCGGTCGCGTTATCTTCTTGTACCAATGATGCTATGTAATTGACTACACGCCATTGGCACAGAGGCTGAATTTTGGGTGTATCAAAAAGGGAAATTTGCCAATTGTCGTTTTCAAATAGATGAAAGGTAGAGTTGGTTTTACCAACTCGGATTCCATTCTAAAAAATTAGCGTTGGTTGAATTTTCTTCGGAGTTTGTTGGCTCTAATTTTTGTAAATTGTCTTCGTCAGAAATCGGTTCCTCGGGCTCGGATATTTTAAAAGTTTGGTCGTAATAATAGTTTAGATCTTCCTCATTATAAAATTCTTCTGAATAAGGATATTGATATTCGAAATATTCTGGTGGATATTCGAGTGGATGAGCCACTCGTTTATGGTTTTGTATTTGTAGCGACGGAGGATGTGGTCGCTTAAAGTTGAAAGTTGGCCGATTGCCATAATTTATATTTCTGGACCGGATACTCGAATCTATGTCCATGGGAACTGGTTGGTTATTGTTTGAATTTCTGAAATTTTGCTGGTTAGAATTTTGGGGATTATTAAATATGTGTGGTCTCGGTTGTGGTGGAAATGGTTGGGGTTGGAAACGCTGTGGCCTAAATGGCGGTAGGAATGAAGGTGAACGTGGTTGTGGTTTAGGGGGTGGTTTTTGAATTTCTAGACCTCTTGGTCTAGGAGGAATTGTTGGAGAATAATCATTTCTTAGTGGACCTGATCTAATGTCCATGTTATTGTAATCAAGACAAAATTGATAAGCACTACTCAAGGTTTTTGGTTGTGCTGTTTTCAGGAGAAGGCTAAGACTCCTTTCATGTCCTCTTATAAATGAGTCTAGAGCTTTCTCCCTAAAATAATCAATGTAAATAGGAGCGTTTCTCCTATATTTCTCGTCAGTTTGAGCCTGTGCGATTATCGCAGACAGTAACTCATTGACGCGGCTGTAATATCCAGCCAAAGTTTCCGAAGGTCCTTTTTTGATAGTAGTTAGCTCAAAATCTAAAGTTTTGAGCTCCCTCTTATCACTATAATAAAGGAGTAAGGTCGATTTTATTTCCTTCCAATCAGATGTTACATTGTTAGCATTTAAAACGTCCGCGGCTTCCCCAGTTATTCTCCTTCTTACGCTTTTTTCGATAAGATCAAATTTTAGGGATTCTTTCGGGATGTAACTGTACATCCGAAATATGCCTTCAACGTCAAGGATCCAATTCATCAGTTCGGTTGGATTCCCGTTAAACAATCGCAAATCTTTGATAAAATCGGGTATTCTACCCATTTCGATAAAATCCTCAAATAGATCTGACCTCCGAGGAGGGATGGATGATTCGGAAGAAATCGACATCCTTTCAAAATCACAATTAAATTAAATCAGACGCTTCTTGAATAAAAATTAAGTATTAAATCCTTTGTTTTTGTTTATTATTTTTTTTAACACTTAAAATTATTAGAAATTTGGTCTTATCATTCAAAACTAATATGTAAATTTAAACGAGTACTTACATAAATGCCAGCATTTCCTTACTGGACTTTCTGGGTAAGCTCCGGGGTGACCTTCGCTCGTGGGGGGAAACCAGGCAGCTATGTTGGGATGCTCCTTTTTGCCCGACGTTTGCGTCGCTGCTACTAAGGTCCCTAGTAGCGATTGAGCCGGTTGGCTTCGGTGTCCTAATTTCCGCTTTCGTCTCCGTGATGCTGGCTCGTTGAACCAGGTTGTGATATTGCTTGGCTCCTTGGACCAACACTTGGAATATTGTGATATTCCACTTTGAGGATTTTTGCACTTTGCACTGTTCACGATTTTTCACCACAGACTTATACTTTTCCCACTTTCACGAGGTCCCTATTCGGGCGCCAGTTAAGATTTTCGTCCGGGGGACTTCTTTTTAAAAAAATAAAACTAACTTGTTCAGCTCCAAAACTAAGACTGCCTTTATTATTATTAGATCACTCTTATAAATAGCTAAACCTAATCCTACAATGCTTGCTTACACTCGCCACTCGCGGGAGCACGTACGATTGTGTGGGAACTGATGATCCAGACTTCTAGCTATGTTCCCACAAGCAATTCAGCAGACCAGTGGCATATGGGAACCAACTATCCAGACTTCTGACTAAGTCTGGAAAATATGATCCCATTCGCACATAGCCGTGTCGTTAACTCGCGCCAAAATCATCGGCTTTTCCTCGGCAACGAAGAGGGTTTTCCGAAGGGTTCAGCCAAAGTCAGCCCGAGACTCGGCCTCTTTTCCCAGCCAACCACCAGCGATGACGGATCACGGTTACAAGTTAGAGGCCCTTGTGGCCAAAGTTAGAGGCCTGAGTGGCCAGTGTCAGAGGTCCAAAGGGACCATAGTTTGTAAGATGTCCATCATTGTAAGAGTCCTAGTCTATCGAAGAATAATACAGTCCACTTTTTTGTAATGTTTTGTGAGAATGAGTGTGTGAATTTATTTATTCGGTAAAGAAGTTCTGATGCTATCGATCCATGCCATCAGGGGCGATCCTGAACAGTTTAGCTGAATTATGTTATCAATATGACTTGATGAAGAATTTGATATTTTAAAATCAAACTAACAATCAAAATTATAATTATTCGATCTCTTACAAGATGATTTCTCCAACGAAAAAATCATTTTGATAATTTTATTTTGATTGTGAAACTCATTAACGGCTGAATCTAAATGAATGTTTTGAAAATTAATTCTAAATTTTCATTCTGCACCTGATATCAGAATTGGAATTTTTGAGTTATTTTCGATTTTCAATGCGATTTCTAAAATATAAAAAGAACTATTTCTGAATTTTGATTCCAAATCAGCATTTCCATTACATGCCCAGAATTGGAATTTGTTTTAGACTCTCAATCGCGAACTTAAAATTCTTCAATTCGAAATTATTATTTTTATTTTAACTTCCATACGACTTGCAAATTTAAAATAAAATGTGAATAAAAAAAAATATGCTTCAAGTTTTCAATTCTGGATCGCCAGTTTGAACCCTTTAATATTTAGATTTTGCGAAAGAAATAATTTTTAACTTTTTTTAAATTGGGTTTTTAGTGAATTGAGTTTGAAAACTTTGATTAAAAATCAAACAAAACCTAAGATGGTTTCAAATTTTATTTGTTTTTAAAAATTTGTAAAATTATCATCTTAATATTGAAAACGCATATGAGTTTCGAAAATCACGTATCCAATTTTGAATGAAATCAAAACCAAATTTAATTACAATTTTCAATGATGATTCCCACCGAAAATAAAAAAAAATCCTAACCTGGATACAGAATCCGAAATATGAAAACTGAAATGCATTTAAGATTTTAATAATATGGAACTAGAACCTCTGGAATGAGTATAATCTTAAGAAAAATTTAATTTTAAGAAATAAATTTCTATCAAAAAGCAAGAACATTTTGAAAAACTGAAGCAGAATTTAAAACCGGGGATTTGTTTTTGAGGTTTTGGCATTTGAATTAAAAAATTTCAGTGTAGAGAGAATACTTCGTTTGTTTTTCTGGACCCTCCTGGGAGAGGTTTAACCCCCAAACCCCCCCCCCCCCCCTCCCCGTTCCTACGGCCATAATACATCTTATTATGGTCATCTTTTCACCAACCAAGACCGTGCGAACAACACCGTGGTTTACTGTGGAAAAGTTTATTGTTGGTCAAATTTACCCTCATGATCAAAGTTACCCCGTTTTACGGTATCTACATTTTGTCCTTTCTAGGACTCAATTTTCCAAGAGGCGGCGAAAAAATAATCGGAGCTTCAAATTTTTAACTACAAAACCTGTTTCACTCATATTTATTATTTCAATCAAATCATCTTTATGGAATTCATTATATTTTTTTTAATTAATCCATGGAATGTTCGAAAAATGATTCAATGTAGCAGCTGTATAGCTAAATTTTAATGCGAAATGTCAATTAATTTTTTTTATATCTTTATTAGAGAGACTTTCAGCCTTTGGCTGGTTCGCCTCTTTCAACTAAATTAGTATATACTTCTACATATATGTACATTGTCAATTTATGCTTCCAATCAATGATAAATTGAACATGTTTTTTATTAACCCTTCAATTGAATTTCGAAACTATGTTACAAGTCAGGGCTAAGGCATCAAAATGAAAATCAAAGATTCACCTTTTAAATCTTGTTTCCATATAATAGAACATGATTGTTTTGCTTCGATTGTTTATTAATTTCAAAATTTCATCCATCCAAACGTCAATTTTTATGGTTTCAGATAGTAAAATTTTTTGTAGTATTTTTTGTTTAACATTTCTTTTAATATATTATTTTCTTTCAAATCTTTTTTGACAGAAAAAATGCTAAATTCAATTCGAACAAAACTAAAAACTACTGCATTGAAGTTGAAAAGTGTTTCATGATACCCCAGTTGACTGTCGCTAATGCCACTAAGATGGTAAAACGACTATAATCGGAACAAAAAAACGCAAACTTTCTTCACTTTACTGTGCCTAATAAGTAAGTTTATTTTTAAATTGTAATCATAATTTTAAATTTGATATAAGATGTCAAACTATTTTTTTTCCTAATCAAAACTAGGCCTCTTTAAGCACATGTGGTTTAATTTGATATTGAATTGAATGTTTCCAACAAAGAGTCGTGGATTTTGTGAAGTGTCCAAGAACCTTCATGATCGCACTCCAAAAAACTTTCTAAAACATTTGATGTAGTATCAAACAAAATATCTATTTCGAAATTCTTTATTCGAAAGATCCTAAGCCGTGAATATGTATCAAAATTAAGAAATAAATTTTCTCAAGAGTAACATGGATTCATAATAAGAATTGACAATTAAACGACAGATTTAGACATCGGAAATAAAACGCCATTTAGAGAAGTTTAATTCGGAACTTATCATCATATTTGAGAATTTTTTCAAAATCATTATGCAATGTTGAAATTCTGCACCAATCGAAGTTTCAGTGATCCAACAAAAATATTCGTCAAAGCAATATTTTGATTAAACATACAATGTTAAACCTTAGAAACTACATTGATCTCGAAGGAACACATAAATTGGAACTAATTTCCACAATCCGGTTAATCAAATAAAGGAAAAAAAGGCAAATTTAAAAGTTTTGTTTGAAATCTTGTTAAAAATTGTTGACGACAGAGTTAAAAATTAATTTTTAAACAAGCAAAAAACTAAACGTAACGATAACCAAAAATCAAAACTAAATCTAAAACATGAGAATTAGATTGTAAAAATGGTCTTTTAAAACAAGACTTAAATTTTATAAAAAGGGTCCTTGAGTCTGAATATCAATTGAATCATGAAAAATATCATAATCGTAGTAATAAATGTATGCCATTTCAAAAAATATATAGGAAAGTTAAACATTTGGTAAAAAAATTTCCCTTATTTTTCCATTGGAATGATTTTGATTTTAACCACAGAGTGGCTCCAGAGAGTAATTTTGAATCCACTGTTCACCTCTTCCAACTGATTTGGATTTCCAAGTTGTGTCCAATGAGTTCGTTCTCTTATTTGATCGATCGGAAATTTTTAATTCCAATATTATTGAAATTGAAAATTCACATCCAATGAATCCTAAGAATTCCGCGAAATATTACTGGTATCAGACTTTTGCTTTATACTAGAAAGGAATCACGTAAACCCAGACAACGAAGCTAGAAGGCACACCGTCGTATCATTTGCAATCAGATTTTTCCCATAACAACTTACATACAGAGAATAAAAGCCAGACATGTGATGATGTTCATTAGCATAATATGCTTACTCAGACAATTTAATTTGGCGGAATATTAAAAATAATATTTTCACTCTAAACGCTCGGGTGGACGAGTCTGTGTGTGTCTTTTGTCTGTGTCAGCAGCCTGGGTTCAGCATCTTTTGGGAAAAACCATGAAAAAAAGGTGAAGCAAAAAAAAACGTTTCATAGCCAAAAACGATGGAGGACGGAGAAGCTATCAGTCGGTTCGGTTTCACAACTTGCTCTCGGTAATATGGCCTCACCGGGGATGGCTTACAGAAAACTCAATAGGTACCGATACAGCTAATGTACATGTTTCCAGAAACCCCCACCCCCAAGATAGAAAAAAACACGACATCCAAGTATCATCAAAACGCGCTGTGGGCGATGATTGTTTCTTTTGGGAACGCATAACTGAATAATTTGAAATATGACACGTGTTATTTTGCATTATAAAATGAACTGATTGCATGGAGAAATGGATAGCTTTGTTTTAATTTTAAGAGCATGTGCCTTGATGGTGATGGTTGGAAAAATTTGCACTAGACAGAGAACAGCTGATGTTGTTTCAGCGGAGAAAAAGATGTTTCACCAATAGACAATCTGAACAGTTAATATTTAATTAATGTCTGCTTGTTTCTATTTACTCTTTGTATGACCTCCAGCAGGACCTATGTAAAAAAAAATTGGTTAAAAATGAATCAAGAACATATTTATGGCAATTTTTAATACAGGGGAAGTGTTCCTTACTTTTTGATTTTCGATTACAGTATGTATATTGTACAGTAGGTATACATAATAGTTTGTTTTTTTAGTATACACCTTAGGCTCTAAGGGCCTCAAATCAGTTCCCTTTCACTTCATTCCGTTATTAATAATGCTCTTGTTTCTTTGCCTTGTTCGAATCGTTAATTTTTTTTCCGGGAATTTAACAGCCCGCTTCATCCCTAAGAATTGTTAATATAAATCTTAGCCTAATTTATAATTAGTTTGCCTTGTACAAAATTCCGGGGTAAACTTTAGTTACAATTGTTTCAACCTCATAGATGGGATGAAAAGGTAGCCACAGAGAATTGTGATATCAAACAAAAAAAAACAAGTCAAATATGAACGTTTGCAGATGTCTATTCTCATTTCAGACAATCATTTTGAATAATCATAACACACCATTTGGTTTAGTAGCATAAGGAAAACTGAATCTCATAAATGGTTTTCATCAGAGTTAAAATGCTTGTAATATCACAAGCTACTGGATAAGTTGCAGGCAAATCACAAATAAAGATTAGAACTGACAATATATTTGTATGTATGTTGTATAGTGTAGATACCATGAAAAGAACACAAAACTTAAAACCGTCTTCGTCGCAGTGATGCACACAGTGAGTGCACTCAAGCGCACGAAAGTAGGAGAAGGAAATTAAGTCTATCGATGATGGGTGCTGAGATCCAGCGGAGCCTCCACAAGCATAGCATCCGCACCTGAGACAGTACTGCACAACACATCATCTTCCACAGCCTTCGATGGCTGCCGGAAACCGGAGCCATCCTTCGAGTCTTCATACTCTACCAGCATCATCATATCGTCTATGGTGGACGGTCTGGTTGGGTCCTCATCGAAGAACTCCGCCCTCTCAATCGAGCGCCTTCTGATGAGACTTTTCCGAACCCGGTCAATGGCAGACTTTTCCTGCAAGCCGCCGGAGTGCTCTTCCGCTTTGGCAATTCCGCCAATCATTGCAGATTCTTGATCCGGAGGCCATCGGCAAAGGTCCAGCCGTTGGTTAAACTTTTCATCATAGTTGTCGACGTTGACGACATCAATTAGCACATTATTATCTTCGCCGGTTTCATCGGACTCCGAACCCAGCCAACAGTATCCGGTTGGGGTGCTGCAGATGCTGCCTCCTGAGCTACTCGAAGTGTGACTTTCGTCTCCGTACAGTGCTTCACCAGAAAGACGGCAGCAAGGGCTTTCCGCCACCATACCAATTCCCATCGGAGAACTGGAGGACGACGATAAGGGATTCGACCGATAACCGTGATGGCCAAGGGCCGAGGCCATCTGCTGCAGGTGCTGATGGATTTGGGGAACGAAACCAACGCCGGACGATGACGACGACGCCAAATCTGATTGGTAATCCACCAGCAGGTTGATATGTTTGAAGGTTTTCACGTGCTTGCGCAACGATGACGGATCGGTGTAGCGCTTGTGGCATCCGGGAACCTTACACACATACGGTTTATCGTTCGAGTGGGTGCGGGTGTGCTTGAAACGGTCCGACGAGTTGGAGTAGGCCTTGTTGCAGCCCTGCAATGTGGGAGGAGAAAAGGGAGACAAAAATTAGTTTGGTTCGTGCATTTTAAAACAAAGAAGGGTAGCATAATTTTAGTGTTGGGTCTCTCCGATCCTATCAACCACTTCCACTCAAAATAATTTTGAAAGCAAACGATAGTGGTTTGTAAAATGACCGCTCAAGTAAAATGTTTGGGTGTTGATTGTACTTTCGGGACAATCTCATCCTCAATCACTCTCCATTCTACAGAATCCGAATCAGATAAGATTTAAACAAGTTTTGGTGATTCACGTTTTTCAAGAATTTGATAAAGTAAAAGTGATGTCTAACCAAACGCAACAAAAAAAACTTGAAAGGAAAACACTTACATAAATACAATACACTTAAATACAGCTTTAATTTTCATACGGAAAAAATTATCCGAAAAAAATCAGATTCTGAAAAAAAAAGAAGAAGCAGGTATAAAAACACTGTTAAATTAATATTATAAACATGTTATACAAATCACACCCACAAACAAAACTAAAACATCATCAAGAGTCAGTTTCGACTCTCTTATCAGGTCTTCAAAGTAGTGCCAAATTTTGAGAGCATTAACGCAAGATTTTCATATCGTGACCTTTTTTTTCGGTTATAGTCGTCTTTATGTCATTCGCGACTTATATCAACGATGCAGTTGACGGGAAGTCATTAAAAAACTTATCCAGTACTGCAGTACATCATCCATGTGTGCATATTCCAGAGATGGACAGATAGTTTGTTTATAAACAGTTATATGATTTTAAAGCACAATTTTGATTTTCTACAAATCAACGGGTACATTGCCTTAATAAGAATATTTTACTTATTAGTAGTTTTATCAATATACGGTCTAAAGATTAGATACCCTGAAATAGACAATCTTTTTGGACCACTCGATGAGCCACTGTCGAGTCCGGAGGATACTTTTATTCGGATTTACTTCTGAAAATCCGAAATGTTTCATGCAGAAACTCAGCACGCATCCATTCGACGCAACAATATTCTATCAACTGACTGACGCTCTTACACTTTTGTTCGTTTTTTCACTCGGAGACACCGTTAGCGAATGCACCAAAACAGATTCACTTGGAATGTGCAATAACTAAGTGTAAGTAATTTCACACGCTCATTTTTATTTAACCATTTGTGGTTAAAAAAAACATTTTTAGCTATTGGTTGAATACTGCCAATATGGTTGTTTTTCAATCGTTTTTCTAGTTCCAAATTTAACCATATTAGTAGTTCCCAAATGATAACCAGAAAAAAGTTGAAAAACATAGCGTTTCAATCGCCGTTTTGAAAGTACATCGATGGTGCAGACGAACGCGTTCTTCGATTATTTCATTTTTTTTTTAAATAATTATAGTGTTCCATATATCTGCGTCCTTGAAAATCGAATTAACATGAAAGAGTTTCTAAAAGGTAATGAATTTTCTTACGAAAATCCTTAGTTTAATTCAAACCTAATGATTAACATAAATAAAATAAATTTCAGTGCGCCAAGTGAGAGCTCCGCTTCCAGTTCCAATAAATACAAGAAAAGCTCTACCGGTTCATCATCTAAGTCACAGCTAACAAAAATAACAAAACATCGTAATCGGTCCCCGCATCACCCGAAAGAGGTAAAATATTGTAATGAAGAAGCCTAGAATGACGCTCCCGGTAATTGTACCGGTAAAAGAGTATCGAAAATTTTCATTCGGATGTGGTATCTTTTCATTATTACTATGAAATCCCGAATGATGGTGGAGAAAGCCCGGATGAAGAAGCTACATCCAAACATAATCGAGTTCAAGTTCTCTTTTTTTGCGAAAACAATCGACTTCATAGAATCGAAAGGTTGGTAAAAAAATGTAAATTCTGAGTCTTGAATTTGTGCCGTAATTTAAAAATCTATTAAATTCACTTTTAGCACATCCAAATTTGCCTCCAGATTTGAATCTCGCACATAGGCGATAATATTCAAGACAAATGGTTTATAGTATCCCTTTCATCTGACACGTTATATTCCGGGTTTGCGAACAAAAGTGCCCGATTTTTATAGCGAGTTTTTGCTAATCTAAGTAGCCGGAAATCTGCCTCGGACAGATCCAGAAACCTGTGAGGGGCGAGTTTTCATCGAGGAAATTGCGAGGAGGCAGATAAGCCAGCAATTGAGTGAAACTTTAAACGTTCCTTTAACTGTGATGGCAGCTTTGAAGGATAATCCCAGAATCAAATCACCGCATGTCAAGCTAAGCAATTTCCCCATCATTTTCTTTTCATTTCTTTTCACAAACTTTAAACACAAGAAGAAATAACCATATAAGCGCTTTGTTTCCATGTAGCGCTAAGGTTGAAAAATAATCTTTTTCCTACTTCTACGCTCAAATATTTTCTGCTTAAACACAACAACCATATTTCAACTTCTCCCCGAGAAATCTTTTTATGGGTTCTTCAAGAGAAGTCATAAAATTACATGACGCGGACATGAATATGGTTATTTTTTAACCATTAATGGTTATTTCAAAACGAGCGTGCAGCACAGATTTGTCGCAGAGATGCACACTGTTTTCCAGAAATGTCTGTAAGATTTTGACAAAAATGTCTGGAAAGTCTAGATGGCGAACTTTATAGGTGACGACCTTTTTTGGTTGTCAGATTTCAATTTTGCAGAGTAGTAAATAATACTCATTACTTGATAATAGTCATACATTCTACACACTACCTATGCCTGAAACCATTGTGGTGGTGTGAACAGTACTACGTTCTATACTTAACTTTCTGTTTTACAACCATCTTCGAGGCAATTTTCACTTATCAATTCGAATCATTTCCTGTCATTTTGCAACGAAAGTTTTAAATTTTGACTGTTTTGTCAAAAAACTCATGTCAAAACTCAAAAGTCTGGAAATGTCTGGAAGAAATTACATAAGTCTGTAAGTCTGGAAACCTAAAAAATATCCACAAGTCCAAAAAGTCTGGAAGATCCAGACAAAATCTGGAAGGTTGACATCAGTGATTTGACGGAGTGTGTCATTTGCACTGTTCTTGCAGCTCGCAGACAACGGATAATCTAGTTCTGTTCATTTAATTTCATAATTTAAATTAAATGCCATATTAATTTATTAAATTACTATGTTAATCTTTTTTCTAACAATCAGCCGCAAGAACCAATCTAGGCGATTTCGAGTGTGGAAATACGATAACTTAGGTCTTAGCTGCGTTGAGTCATATGGGACATCCAGACCTCTCTGTAATTTGTTTGTTAGGGCTCGGATATTACGAACCTTGTACTTGATCGCTATGTCATCCGCATATTGAGACTTAACAACATCTCCAGGAAGAGGGGGGATGTCGAAGGTGTAAATGTTATAGAGTGGTGGCCCCAAGATGCAACCTTGAGGTACACCCGCATCGACGTTGAATTGGTCTGAGCTCACTCCTTGTAGAAAAACTCGGAATGTCCTGTTTGAGAGGTAGCTCCTCATGATCTATACCTATAAGATTAAGTGGAGTCGCTGCAGCTTGTCGAAGGGTTGCGGCGGTACAAACCAACATACTTGTCGCCTGTGGGCTCGACACGATAGTAGACAATGTGGTGTGTACGAATTCCAACAGTTGGCATGCGGTCAGCGATGGGTTCATCCGGATCATGACTGCCCTGCGGAAGAGCTGGAGAAAACGGCTGTCTGCGAAAGGTTTAGGATGACTCCATCGCCGAGGAGCATCTGAGTAGTGTATTTCCGGTCCCTTGATCGAATCTTCAAAGATGAGGCATTATCGTAGTGCATGCGTAGTGGAGGTCATGGATGCTCCGCGAACGGGTGTAGGATACCCCACCGCAGGGGAGTATCCGAATAGTGCCGCTTCTTACGGTGGAAACTACGGGTATAGTAGTTCTCGTAGCGGACCTCATAGGGAAGAGATAAACCACAGTCGGGGGATTCACACGGGTAGAAAGGTTCTCGATTCTCAAAGTCCCGGATGTGCCATGACAGGCGCAAGTTAAGGACAATCTGCTCTCGATTTGGCACACGACGGGCAGAAAAATCCGCGGCCATCCGTAAGCCATTCGAGTCGGAGTAGGATGACGTTTTTTTCGGGAATCACCCGAGTAGTTGCGTTAAGTCCCGCAAGTCTGCTGCGACACGCCCGGGTCTAGGATAAGCTGCTCTCGATCGTCACACGATGTGGCAAACCTCGAATCCTGGAGATAAGAGGTCGGGCTTCGAGTCGTTAGAGGAGAGGTCAGGCCTAGAGTCATCAGAAAGAGAGGTTTGTGTGGTCAACCTCGAGTCTTTACGATGAGAGATCGGGTCGTGAGTCGCAAGAGGAGAGATCAGACCTTTAATCAGTCGTGTGGAGGATAGGTATGTGTACGTCAACAGGTCTTGAGTCGCTTAGTGGAGAGCTTTATGGAGGAATCGCGAGTCATTGCGTGGACATGTCGGTTCTCAAGTCGTTAGAGGAGAGTTCAGATTTCGAGTCGCAATAGTGAGAGGTATTGATTAAAGTGGTTTCGTCTATGAGTATTGCCTCGAAGCGCGTCAGCACGATTAGACCTCCCACTATTGAAGAATACTGTGTTAAACAGTTCAAGGTGGGAACTAGGTGTGCAGCCCAAGGTGGAGCTCAGGTAGTGAGGGATGTACACGGAGTATATCACGAGTCTTCCCATTGAACCCATAGACCCAGAGTAGCAAACTGGGAGGACACGGTGGCTCGCCGTGCCTTGGAATACAGTCCGCAAACCGGGATTGACCACCTATGATTACCAACTAACAAAAAACACATTGTCGAATTCTTCAAATTAAAATTGTTACTTTTTCACTATCCAAGAGCGCAATTGCGGTTGTTTTGTAAACTGATTTGTAACACTGGATAACGTTGGTAACGTGATTTAGTTGGTGGATGGTGGATCTGCTTTTGAGAACTGATTTTCGTGGATAACGTGGTTTTCATCAGTGAAAATAATCAAACGGATATAAATTGTCTGAGACAGCTTGGAAAGAGCAGAGAGCAAACTTATGGGGTAGTAGTTCAATGGAGCTGAAGAATCTTTCCCCGGCTTTAGTTTCGCTATAACTTTGGCCTACTTCCAGTCTGAACGTAAATAACCATCCAACAACTGTTAAACATATAAGCTTAAAAGGCAAATGTGTCGTGGCTCAGACGCTTCAGCTCGACGTTGAAGGTGTTGTCAAAGCCGGGTGCCTCCATATTCTTGAATCTTTTGATGATTTGAATGAGCTCATTAGCAGTAACTCTTGCTCCCTCCTATAATAAACTGTTTAAAACGCTTAGTATCTACGTAATTAATTGGCTTTGAAATTGTTGCTTTTCTCTGATTCAATATATATATTTGGTCTCTTGTTATTTTTGACATAAATTTGAACTGGATTCAAAACCTTCAGTACCTACTTAGATTTTAACCTATTTAGTTGAATCCTATGAGCCAAATAAATCAAAATTATTTAAATTCATCATAAGAATAAATAACTTAATAAGATAATTTTTTGCCCAAGATTTTTTTTTCAGAATATCAGCTCCTGTGTCCGTGGTCCAAAAAGCCGTTTTACCAGTTTCAAAATAACTTTTTTTAGAACCGGCGGAAGCATTGATTCAAACTGATTAGATTTGGATCCAGTTTGACAGTAAATGGAACACGAGTGGGGATGTCTGTTTTTTTCACTGGATTGGATCTAATTTCGTTTGTCCAATTTTTGTATAAATTGGACCCAAGCATAGACCACGGGAACAGGTGCTCAAACGATAATGATGAGCGTTACCTTCTGGGGATATACCTACCTATTTGATGTAGATAATTCCTTCTAGAATTATCAACGTTTTTTAAGTAAAAGTGAACCATTTTGCATCAATTCCCCTAGCAATTCCTTTTTTAAAACCATTAAGTAATCATAACACTCACCTCAACGGGGCAGACGTACGGCTTCTCACCGGAGTGAGATCTCAGATGAATTTTCAAATTTTCCGCCCGGGAAAAACACTTTCCACACTTGGCACACTCGTGTGGCTTTTCCTTGGTGTGGGTGCGCACATGGACCAACATCTTGTAGCGGGCATTGAAGCCACGGTCCTGCCTCAGACAATCCTCCCAACGACAATAATACAGGCCTCCAAGGCCCACCACGGCGTGCTTCTGGGTAACATGGCTGGCCAGGTCCTCCAGTTTGAAAAATACACTACAAAAAGAGGAAACGAAAAACAAGATTGTTAAAAATCATCTTGGCAACACTGAAAGCTTAACATTAAAACAGCGTGCATGCATCTACCCACGTGGCTTATCTCTAAATTCACGGCCCCAGAAGCCTGAATGCCGTATAGGTTCACGCAAAACACACTCGCATCTACTCACTAACGCAAATAAGCTAAACGTGCGGAAATTAGATAAGAGCCCACACTGCTTCACGGACTTTTATCGCCAACAGTCAATGGGTGAGGTGATTTCCATTTATTTTTCTGTAAATTCGTTGCCCCATATTGATCAACGCGTTGCTGATAAACGTCCGTTGCGTTTGGGGGTCAAATCTAGGAAATCAATGCGATATGAAGTCATCGTCGTTGCAGTGTGATGATAAGGTGACTTGCAGAATCTACACACGTATTCATCGGCCAGATAAGGGAAAGTTTGGTACGATTTCCCCCCGAATAAGTATAGAAGGTACCCGTACCGGGCGAGTTACGATAACAATAACAACAAACCACGACCACGCCATCCGGTGTTTTGATTGGGAAATTTCAGAACCACACAAATTTCCGGCTGTTGTCAACCGGGGCAAGGGGGTTCCCTGACTTTGATTTTTTTTTCTGTTTATGGGAAATGTATAATCATAGCATTAGAAACGTAAATCATTTTCTTTTGTTCAGCGGTCGAATTGACATAGCAATAAATAAAAATAATCTTTTTCATTCTTTCAATCGACATATTTTTATCAAGTTTTGACTGCATGATGCAATTTAAAGAAAAGGTTTCGTACTTAAAATCAGACCACTTGGGTGGTTCGAATTTTTATGGAAAAATAAACATTATGAATCTTACACGCTACAGAATAACTATTAGACTAGTTCACTTTTCGGCCTTTTTCGCAGATCAAAGCCGGGCTCTTGTGGATTGTTCCTCAGGCATTGTCAAGTATTTCTGCCAAATTTGAAATCTTTTGAACTAATCTCTGTTGTGCACAATGAGTTTTTGTGAAAAAACTCTATTTTTTTTGAAAATTTTCTTATGAGAATTCTAGCAAGCCATTGTTTATATAAAACGATAATTTTATGATGCATGGTGGTCTGTATTAAAAGCACTATTATGGATCTTTTTAAGATAATCGTTCAAAACAAACAAACAAAAAATTAAAAATCATAAACTACCAACTCGTACAAAAATTTTACTTACAAGTTGAAAGTTAAAAATCTGCAATAAATCAGAAAAAAAATTCCTCGCAAAAGCTTTACTAGATGTTAAGAAAGAAATTTAAGAAATGCATCTAAACATCAAAACAACAAATTTTAATCTTCGGAAATGTGTTCGCGTAAGTTCAAATTTTCAATAGCCGTGCTGTGAAAATAAAATCTTATTGCATAACCGGAAGTCAATCTATGAGATTTATGAATTTGATGGAAGTTTTGATCTAGAGTCTACGGATTTTTTAAACTTCAATCTTAAACAAGAACTCTAGGAAACGACCTGGCTTTTTTGTAGTTGTGCAAAACTTTTTTTTATTTGTTCATTTGTTTAATCACAGATTAACAGATGTAACTAGCTCGAACAAAAACTCTTTTGAAACTTCAATAAAATTTTAAAAGAGTGCATTTTAAGAAGCCGATAAAAATTGATGAAAAATAGTGCAATTTATTGCTTGATTTGCGACTTTTCAACGGTGCAATAGATGACACTGTTTCTAGATTGCTCTTTTAAAATTAACAAATTTTCGAAAGAGCGCAATCATATAAAAACTTATAAATAACTTCAAAATATTTTACATCTTGAAATTGTTGAATTCACACGTTTGCTTTCATTTCGCCATATTAAACAAAATGTAAACAAACAGTTTTAAAAATACTCAAACTCACATGAACTAGTTGCAATTTCTTTTCATTCAGAACATTTGGTTGCTGGATAGCATATTTCAGATGTAAAATACAAATTTTAAAGTTATTTTCCTAACTTTTGCCGCCATTTTCTTTGAATCCTTAAGATGTTTCATACGATGAAATGAAAGAACATGCGAAAATTGTTCTATGATATGAAACTGCATCATCTTTTTTTCAGTACAGAGATTGCTGGAATAACAAACGGTCTTGAAAATATTTTTACACCTTTTGAAACGGTTATGTCCAATTCAATAAAAACAATACTGACGAACAGTCTCACGTAGAAGAACCAATTCTATGCATCGTGGACTTTCATGGGTGATTTCTATGTTTCCTATTGTACGAAGATCAGTACTCTATGAAGAAACTGCGAAAGACTAAGTAATATTTATCATTTTGCTAAATCACGAATGTGCTCCGAAACTTCAACAGTACATAGTTTCATCTTAACTCGTCAAGAATCTCAGTAAAAAAATGACTATAACAATCAACTCATACGACCTAAAAACTGACTACATGTTGGTATTTATTTTGGTTTACAATGTATTTTCATTTTGACAGTTCTTTCTGATGTACTTGGAGACATCTGATGACTCAACCCAAAAACATAAAATTGTTGTACACATGTTTTAAGGCTTAGCTTGTTCAACTGTTCGTCTTTTTGCCAGAAGTGCTTTTCCAATCATATCATCTTTGGCACAGTATACTTTTCAGCGTACTTTCGGCACAGAGATTTGCAAAATATGCATTTTTCAGCAGTTTGACCAGGTATTTTTCTAATACGATGGGTGATGAGCAATTGAATACTGCAAAAATTGTAAAACAAGGCAAAATTTCAAAATATTTATTTCAGTTACAACTGTCATAAGTTTAGTACTACCTACACTAAGCCATAAAAGTTTGTCTTATAAAAAATTTCCTTATAAAGGTTGATAATTTGAAAATTTAACTTAATTTTTTTTTATTTCCGTGTGGAATAAAATTTTAATTTTGTGAAAGTTTAAGAAATAACCATTCGGTTTCACTTTTTTCTTAAATTTATACCAAATTGTCTTAATCCTAGATTGACTATGTCAAACTAAGAAAAGTGAAATTAATTATGTATGGGCTAGTGAACATGAAAGCTAGGTATTATAGAAAAATCTTTCAATAATGTTAAAAAGAATTTAGTTGAAAGGTCTCCAAAAAAACATGTAGCCCTTTTTCGATATGTTTCCGTGTAGAATGGAGAATAACCCAAAACTATAGAAGTTAAAAAAATTAATTTTTATTTATTTTAAACTAGCTGACCCGGTGTGCTTTGCTACACCTTTCAAAATCGAATGATATTTTCAGAATTTATTCAAATTTTTATTGTTTTGTTGGCATTATTTTTAATCAAAATATAACATAATTCATAACCAACTGCTATAAAATGAGAGCTGCAGCTGGAGTTTCGAATTGCTACACAAAAATAACTTAAACTAATATTCTGAATCTTGATTTGTGTTAAAGATCTGATTATTTTTATCTGCGTGTGCGTGTGCGCCCTAAAAAAGGAGGGTTCTAAATAAATCGTACGCAAACAATAAAACTAACAGAATATGGTTGTTTTTGCTTGATATGTTCTGAATTTATGCTAAAAAACTGATAAGGAGGATGGAGTGTCAGATAATCATAGAATCATACCAAAAGTTTTGGGGTCTCAAATAATCATTGAAATATTTTTTGTATCAAAATAACTTCCCATGCCAAATTTGGTTCCAATATCTTGATTAGTTTTCGAGTTATATGAAAAATTGTAAAGTAGTCCCCCCCTCCCCCTTTCTATCACCCCACTGAGAGGAGGGAGGGATACCGAATATTCATTGAAATATTCTCCGTTCCCAAATACCACCCCATGCGAAATTTGATACCATTTGCTTGATTGGTTCTCGAGTTATGCAAAAAATTGTCTTTTGTTTGGGAGGCCCCTCCCTCCTCTTCCTGTTAGGGAGAGGGGTCCCAAACTATAATAGGAACCTTCCCCGA
Source organism: Uranotaenia lowii (assembly GCF_029784155.1). NCBI lineage: Eukaryota > Metazoa > Arthropoda > Insecta > Diptera > Culicidae > Uranotaenia > Uranotaenia lowii. The sequence goes on from NC_073693.1 coordinate 113,236,059, forward strand.
CCTCCAATACCCCCACCTGCCAAGTTTCACGTAAATCGGTTCAGTAGTTTCTGAGTCTATAGGGAACAGACAGAAAGACAAACAGACAGACAGACAGACAGACAGACAGAAATTCATTTTTATATATATAGATCTTCAGAAAATGTTAAACCTTACAAATTTTTGTGTGGTTCTGGCTGCTGAAAAATCTCTGTAATTCAACAGAACTGTAAACCAAATCTAAATAGTCCTGTTGGTTCAGTTCTTCAATATGTACTTTCCCAAATCTACATTTTATAACTTGGAGAAAATCAGAGAGAGAAAAATAATCTTGTTTTCAGTGCGTCGGTAGAGCGTTTTGTTTGAGAAGATGAAATAATAAATCGCTACAAATTCCAATTCTTCTAGAGAATTTCAGGAATCAGTTCTTCTTTTGAGTTCATGAAAAACAAAGCTTAAATAATTTTTTTTTCATATAAGTGTCTGTTATTCTATTATTTAATGCAGTGTGAAGATTTGTAGGAAAAAAAATTGTTCAAAAATCGCTGCACTAAAAAAAGAAGAAGAAAAAAAATCGGATGCTAAATATTTCTTGGCTCTAGAATTACAGTTTATGTGAACAAATTGCGAAGCTACACCCAAAGAAGAGATTGCAAAATTCCAATTATAATCGTACTACCTATCTATGAGCCAGATGGAGGACGATGGCTAATTGTCAATGTCTTTTTGCCACGGCCAATCACCAAAAAAAACGCACAACATTGGCTTTCTGACTTTTGGCCGGTGATTTGGAATAGGAATTGAAAACGAGAAACTGTTTTATTCTGTTATTCTACTGCCTGCCACACATACACACGCACAGCTGCTCAAACTGGGCAAGGGCTCGGTCACGAATCGTATCATCGCCGCTCACGTTCAAACTTATGCCAATTACGATGAAATATTGAAAGCTCATGATTGGAGTTAAGGCTGAGTTTTGAGTGTAATTTAGAAAAAAAAAATTATTGATAAAAAAGAGAACAAAATTTTTTATTCAGTTTTTTTTAATTTAAGCCCGATGACTTCTTTCATGGAAGCTAGTTAACTGTCGTATGGAAAGAATATCGCAAAAAGCTTCTTTGAACGGCCAACACGTACATACCTACGATTGTTAATTAGACATTAGACTAAGGTTGCCAGAATTTTTCAGTACGTATCCGGGCCAGACAAATCCGGGCAATCTTATTTTATATGCAAACCTGGCGAAATTCGAGCATTTGATTTCAAAATTGACGACCAAAGTTCCTGGCAAAATCCGGGCAAATTTTGTCAAAACCCAGAAATTATTTAGCAAAAATCAAGAAAAAAAAATTGATAAAAAAATATTTTCATCAACACTCATCGGAAGGTTTTAAATCGTTTTTTAAGCTTCCAAAAACCTCTTTCATGACCTTCATTCATGATTTTCAGCCGCAGCGGCGTAGAGGATAGCCTTCAAGTCTTCTAAGCTAACGGGCCACGGCGTACATAGTACACTTTCTGTGGGTTGGTGGTTTTAGCATTTGTAAGATGCTAGCCATCATATCCTCGAAAGATGTACGCTTAGAGTTAAGAAAAAGGAATCTCTTCGAGGAAACATCAACAAGTTTCATTGAGATCCTGTGTGTGTTTGTGTTCGTTTTTAAGAAAAGAAAAAAAAGACTAGCTGAAAAAATTTCGCTTTGAATAGAAAAAAAATCAAAACACAACATCATCAACACTCATCGACAAATTTTAAACCGGCTTTCAAAAAATCGTTCCATTAATTTAATAAAACTGACTCGAAAAATTTTGGCATAAACAAAAAAAAATTCAAGACAATTTGTTTTTTTTATTATTTGCCTACTAAAGTGAATAAATTCGAGCAAAATCAGGGCTTTTTCAATGGAATCTCGGCAACCGTACCGAGCCGAACTGTTTCAAAATTTTGAATTAAATATCCTGGCAAACTCGGACAGAACCAGACAATCTGCCAACCTTACTTTAGACTAAGTTTGCCAGAATTTTTAAGCACGTGTACGGCCGGACAAATCTGGGCATTATTTCATAAAAACCTGACGAAATCCAGGCATTTGATTTCAAAATTGACGACCAAAGATCCGGGCAGACTTGGTCAAACCCAAAAACTACTCATCAATAAGCAAGAAAAAAATCCTTTGAAACTCATCGACAGACTTAATATTGGCAACTAAAAAACCTTTTATATAAACAAATTTTTATAAAATTTGCTCAAAAAATTTAGTTTTGGAGGCATAAATTTAAAAAAAAAATCAACACAATTAGTCTTTTTTTTTATTTGATTGGTCAAACAAAGTGAATAAATCCGAGCAAAATAAGGACTTTTCCAATGAAATTCGGGCAGCCGGACTGTTTTCAAATGTTGTATTAAATATCCGAGCAAACCCGGATAAAATCGCGCAATCAGGCAACCTATTTTAGACTAAACATTATAAAAAAGTTTTGCAAATTCTAGGAAGCAAAAACGGACAAATAAAACATTTTTTTTAGCTTTGTTAACTTAAGTGATTTATTACTTTTTTAAGGAATTTTTAAGACTAAACTTATATCCGCAAAAATGATTTTCAAGAATGAAAGGACTTTGAGAAATACCAAATTCGGAAGAAATCAGTTGGTGTTGAAAAAAGTAATTGATGAAACTGTTCATGCTACTTCCGAGCAAAATTTTACAAATTTTCAAACCAAAAATCCCTTAGGAGAACAATAAAAACAGAAATCAGCATATTTTGCAATTTTGAATAGTGTGAAAAAAAGATAATACAATCCCGGTAGTCCCAAAGTTTCTTGCAAATCACAGGAGAAAGCTTTTGCGAGCCTATAGGACAATTTGACAGTTGTTTTCCTAACCACGTGCACCAAAATAGCAGTTAATTTCGCCAATACTGGCTCACAGAGCTGAGAAAGAGCAGAAAAGCTCTGAGACTGTTTTTAGAAGCATTTTGAAAAGTTATTAGTGCTCATGGTTACTTGGGCTGTTTTGCTGTCCTTAAATCGTCCTGTAATTATAGCTGTTAAAAATACAGGACGAAATCGTCCCGACCACTGGAGAAAACATTGAGTGTATAGATTAGAGATCCATTATTCGATGACGGCCTCCTTTTTCCGTTTGTACCATTTTTTTTTTTTTTGGTTACCGAAGAAGTCTGTATCAATCATGCTTTTGAAATGATCACATATTTAGAGAAGGATCACAGCTTTGACACTTATGTAAATATTTACAAACTTTCATATGGTTGTACGTTAAGAATTGAGTGATATCAAAGGGCTTAGCAATGTTTCTTAATTTTTAATCGAATTTCAGGTATTTTTTAAATTTTTTATGTGTGTACTCTATCCTTCTTATCTGTAATGGAAAAGGCAATATTAACACATTCCGAATTTGAAAAATTAATTTAAATTAATCTTAATATGTTTGTATTTAAATATTGAAATTACCATTCTAATGTATTACAGGCTCGGTAAGACTGGTTGTTTTAAAATCGATTAGTGTCCATTTCCATAAAATGTGAATGCTTGAACGGCGGAAAACTATTCCTTCACGCCAATCTAACTCACAACCACAAACTCTTAGCAGAACTAGTCACATGCATAGAAAAAAAAAACTTACCAATAACAATTTTCCCAGCGGCAGACGAACTTTTCGATCGTCCGGGAGCCCTTCTCGTCGATCAACGGCACTACTTGCTGATTCTCCACCTTCATGATGACGGAGTTCCGAGTAGTCATCGGCGGTGCCGGCCAGACCAAGGTCGATCCCTGCTGACCCTGCTGGCTACGATTATCCTCATCGAACCCATTGGCATTTTTAAAATAATTATTGGCTGGCGAGCGTCCACTAGACCGAAATTCTCCATCGTCGTCACCATAATTCGATTGGCCATCGCCGCCAGTCGCTGCTGCTGCCAGCTGCAGATTCGATAATCCGTATTGATTGGCAGCGGATGCAACGGCCATGGCAGCCATCGTGGCGGATGCTGTAAGTGTGGAGGTGTCACCGACGCCGGCATCGGTAGAGCCATTTCCGGTTGGCCGGTCACCGCCGATTGAGTTGGCCCCAAAAAGCAGCGGCGGCGTGTGCGGTGGCGATAATGGAACCGATGTAATTTCCTCCTTTCCGGCTGCATTCATGTAATAATATAGCGATTGACCCGGACCGTGCCCGGCATTGTCGAATCCGGCTGAGGCGGCGGCCGCAGCAAAGGACGAAGAAGCTGACGAGGACTGCTGCATCGCTGCCTTGGGCAGGACGTAATCGTATTGCTGATGGTACGGTGGCGTTATTGGAAAGTTTCCAAGCCGCTCGTTTGTCACGTTGGCCGGCGCAGGCGGAAGGAAGTACAGCGGAGATAATCCCATTCTGTAGGGAATGGATTCTTTGTTTATTATCATTTTTCACACCACCCCCTCACTTCTATCACACTGTGAATTCAAAGTCACACACGTTTTTTTTCGTTTGTTTGTCCGTTGCCCCTGTTATTTATTATTCAACCGAATCCCAACCAATACTGAATAAATAAAGAATAAACTAAAGGAATCCACTAACTAGCTACTAACTAATCATCATGGCTGAACTGTACCGGGGGAAGTCAAAAATTTTACTGGAGACTGGAAGCGGCCGTGAGTTTCCATTATACATGTTTCGTGCAGTCTAGTTAGCAGACGATCCGGCATAGAAGGGAATCCGCTGCCGCCGCTGTGCCAAAATGCTGATAAGAAACGGAATTCGACCACCCAGTGATAAGCCTGGCTATGGTAGCTCAATTGGCGCGTTTTGTTTAATTCAGGAAAATTTTGTTTTCACTGGAACGTTCTTTGAAAGAACTAATGGAAAAAAAAATAGTTTTTAAAAGTTCTCAGACAGCAGCGCTGAGTTGCAGGAAAGTTCATTGACTTAGGAAAGGAGCATATTCTTTATCATTTTTTTTAATGTAAGTATGTTCATTGACACATGCGGCGAGATGAAATGCTAGGTAATAGAATTTGTAAAGGAATGAAGAATAGGCGGATAGGCAAGCATCAGATGAGCTTCGTAGGATAAAGTTGGGATAGGTGTTGGAAACTGTAAGTCTAGGGCATTTTTGTCTTGGAAAGCATGAAAGTGTGGTGGTACACCTTTGCCGTACAACAGACTACTCTGTATAGGAAGCGTGATCGATTTTTGATACAACACATTCCGAAACACAGCAGGTCAGTTGGATTTTGTACTGTGAATACACAATCGGGAAAAATGTAGCACCTCAAACAGCATAAACAAAGCTTGCATCACGACACGTCGTTGCCTGGAAGCTTCATTTATACTAGACAAAATGCGTCGCGAAAATTGTCGGTAGTGACGTCACTTTTGTCATGGTAACTGTACTACTACTTTTTCAACGTTTCTTTCTCATCACCTCTCTTCCTACATTGAGTTAAAGTGGCATTCAATGTAATTTCGAAATTGTGTTAATCTGTTGAAATTGGACTGAAAAATGTGGATTTTTTGACGATAAAATCGGATGCATCCTGATGGCACACCCTGCAATTGATGTCTTTAGCTTTAGACTTACTTCAATAACCACGGTCTTATTCATCGTTTTAAGCCTCTTTGAACTTTGTAATATTTCTGATATTTTGTTAAAATAATAAAAGAAACTGTTGACATTTGGTGACAAACGATTAATCTAACTGTGAAAAAAACAATAACGATCAAACTGAATTTCTCTTTATTGATCAATGGGTGGCTCCAGAGAGTAACCAAACATATTATAAACAACATTGGTAGCTCTCAGCATGCTTCATACAGTCCAGCAAGGACATGCACTTCAACACCACCTTCAGGAGAAAGTTCTTACTAAAAGAGTCAAGTTGGCGTGTTTCGTCGAGAAATTTCTTAGTTTGTTTTTAATCAGTCATTTTTTCGTCAACAAAGGTTTCATGAACAAATAACGATGAATAGTACGAATATACTTATGAATCAAATGTGTGGTATTGAAAAACTCCCGTTTTTAACAGGCAAACATTCAAAATCAAGATATCCCGGATATTCGTTATGATAAATATGGTACAATTCCCCAGATACCTACAAAACCATTAATCGATACTTGCCTTGTACTTGCAACGGAATCCAAATGCACATAACCCTGTTCGGATGGATGCCTCACCCACCTCGGGCGATTTGAACTGGATAGCCCAGTTCTGAAATTGCCTGGTGATGTCTCCCCCGAGGGTAGTTTTGTACTTTTTAACTTTTCGGATCTGGTTTGCCT